>NC_061121.1:8220092-8357962 GCF_002878395.1 Capsicum annuum
AGGAAAATGGAGGGAAAATAGTGGAGAGAAAGAGAGATACTAAAATGGAAAGTGTACTCTTTTAAGGGAAAGTTCACTAATTCTCACACATTAGTGGGAGAAGGGAACTTTGAAGTGTTTATAATAAGAAACACATACTCCACATGGATAGTGAGGCATGAACAAGGTGGTGCCTCGCGCTGTCGTCGTCGTCGCTCGCTCAGTTCGACTTTGGATTGGTGAGATCTATCTTTTTAGACATAGTTTATTTGACAGAAATTTAATCCGAAAATACCAAAGGAAAAAAAATGCAACGAAATGGCTATAAAAATCTGCTTTCATTCACAGATTTTGGTACAAAAATTTTCTGAAAATACAAACTCTTCTTGTCTTCAAAACATTATGTGTGATCAATCAAATCATTGAGTGAGTTCATTGAATCCAACGATTTGAGGTATCGCTATTGTTCGGATTGAACGTCATTTTATTCTGGGAGGAACATTTCATAATTATCGCTATTGCCTGTGTTGTGTTCTTGGACGAGATTTTTGTTTGTCTTGAGTGTTTATAGTGTTAGTTTTGTTCTTCACTAACACTTTGAGTCCATATCTAAGTTTGAGCTTAGATGTATTGTTGTGAACAAAGACTTGGCCGGTTGTAGTTGAACAATTATTGTGGCGGACTGTTTTGGGCTGTATGGTTTATCCTTGATATTCTAAGCTTGACCACATGATATTGTTGTTAATTTGTGTCTTAAGAACATTTTATTGAGTTGTATTAGTCTAGGTCATGATTTGAAAACTATGTTGTTGTGGATTTGGGAGTTGGCCGTTGGAATTGTTGTTGGTTGTTCATGAGATTGTTGTTGTTGTTCTTAGTGAATGTTGTTGTTTTTCTTGATGATCATCACCACCTTCATATGTTGTTGAAGATAAAGTGAATGCTAAATCTAAAAAGTTGAAGGAAAAAGGTTTATCATTTGTTAGTCTTGAAAGACACTACAATCACTAAAGGCCTATCAATCACTTCTTAACCACTTTCCAATAAATTTTCATGATTCAAGGACCTATGTTCTAAGGAGAAGTACAAGTAAAGTCAAAGTCTTGAAACTAGCAACTGAAAAGGGCTCCAAGACTTGTTTGAATTTCCCTCCTTAAACAAATTCCACCAAAGTCCAAGAATGGGAGGATGATAAAAGTACGACCACAAAAATGGACGTATGTGAGAGCATAATGAATCCGAGACTTAGAGTGTCCAAGTGAAAGACTTAAAACACACCAAACCGACCCTAATCTCACACTTGAATTGTAAAGAGGAGCCTTGGAACACAACAAGACAATCTCTACATTACACTTGAAGGGAATCTATCTCTAGAGAGGCATTTTGGATATTTTAACTTCTATTTTTGTAATAGCTATAAATAGAACCTTTTAGGGTTTCATTCATTAGTTCATTGGTGATATTGCAAGTCTTATAACACTTGAAACACTCTCTCTTTAGTGTGAGAAGAGGCAAACCTGAAACTAGGGCAACTACAAGTGTGGATTCATTTGTGTTGTTTGTTCTTGGCTTGGAAACATTGGGTACTTGGGAGATTGACGTCCCTATTGTGTCCACGTAAGAGTGTAGGTGTTGTTATTAAATATTTTAAGGTTTTGGTGTTTTATACATACCTTAGTTCTTAGTGCTTGTAGTAATCTATGTCACACTATCTATCTTTACATTTTGTTGTTATCATCTTGTTGTTGTTGTGTTATGGATTGTTTTGTGTCCTTTCTTGAATCCAAAAGTTGTCATCTTTGTTTTCATCTTGTTCACCACGTGTTTTTGCTGATTTTGGTGTAAAATACACCTTGTTATCTTGTATTCTTGTGTTGTATTTGTTGCCTGAGACTTGGTCTCAAATTGGTTCCCAATTTATGCTTGAATTGTGGACTGTTTTGAGCCTTTTTGTCCCTTTTGTAGTTTGATTTATATCAAGGGATGTCTAGCGAAGGACCAAGTTCCTATGCCTAAAATATTAAGGATAGAACCTAAGGCGGTGGATTGCATGTTCATAGGATATGCTAAAAGTAGTAAAGCATGTCAGTTTTTGGTTCATAAATCTGAACATCCATACCGATGAAAATACGGTAATTGAATCAGATAATGCTGAATTCCTTGAACACATTTATCCATATAAAACTAGACATGAATAGTCTAGTGGGGGTTCTAAACGACCTCTAGATGAATCAAGTGAGGATGTACATAATGATAAGAATCCAAGACGTAGTACACGTCAAAGAACGTCAACTTCGTTTGAATCGGGTTTTGTAATATTTCTCTTAGAAAATGAGCCTCAAACGTTTAAAGAAGCGATGACGTCTTCAGACTCATCCTTTTGGAAAGAGGCAGTCAATAGTGAGATTAATTCAATCTTAAACAACCATACGTGGGAACTGGTTGAACTTCCTCCAGAAAATAAGCCTTTAGGTTCTAAATAGATCTTCAAAAGGAAAATGAAAGCGGATGGTACTATTGAAAAATAGTAGGTAAGACTTATTGTAAAAGGCTTTAAACAAAAGGAAGACCTTGATTACTTTGATACATACTCTCCTGTAATGAGGATAACGTCAATTCAGATATTAATTGCCTTGGCGGCTATATATGATCTTGAAATTCATCAAACGGATGCGAAAACAATATTCCTAAATGGAGAATTGGAGTCAGAAATTTACATGGAACAACCTGAGGGTTTTGTGGTTTCAGAAAAAGAAAATAAGGTTTGTAAACTTGTTAAGTTGTTGTATGAACTAAAACAAACACCTAAACAATAACATGCGAAGGTTGACCAAACCATGTTGGCAAACGGGTTCAAGATTAATGAATGCGATAAATGTGTATACATTAAAGACACTCTAAATCACCAAGTTATTGTTTATTTGTACGTGGATGATATGTTGATCATCAGTAGAGATATTTCTGACATAAATGCTACGAGACGACTGCTCGAGAGCAAATTTGATATGAAAGACCTTGAAGTTGCGGATGTGATCTTAGGAATAAAAATCCATGTAACTCCACACAGGTTGTCATTGCCACAGTCTCATTACATTGAAAAGGTACTTAACAAATTCAAGTATTTGGAATTTGGTATTGCCAAGAGATGACATATCTATTTATGTATTATGCTCATTGAAAAAAATTACAATGTTTGAACATCAGATAGAAAATTAACCATCAATAAAGAGAGCAAATATTCAAGATTTAGCAGAATAGATGATATAGAGCAAGGCCATTAACCTCAAAACCTTAATCTAACATGCTACTAGTTTCTGCAGTTGGATGAGGTCAGACATACTCTTTTGTAATAATTGAGAAATCTCCGTAGTGTAATGTCATATGATTTGAAACTCGATGAATAATGAGACTGTCCCTCCTTCCTTCACTTAAATATTAGTATTTTCTCTGATGTAGGCTTTAAACTTGCGAAACTACGTAATTCACACATTAAAAGTTCCATTTTTAGTAGTAGAACAAAGCCTTGGGGCCATCTTTATTAGATTACATGGTAAATGTCATCCGCAGAAGCTCATTAATAAATTTTTTTAAACAATTTGATTTGGATATGAAAGAATTAAATGAAATAAGACATAAAACCCCGATTTTAAAAATAAATTTATGGATTACACCAAGCAAATTATTATTTTATTAAATTTGAATACAAATAAAAATGTTAGTCAAAATAAAAATACTAATAAAACAAGAAAAACACTTTTTCCTACCATCAAATAAATAAAAATAAAGAATCAAATTCAAGAAGTAAAAGACCTCGCAAGTCAAAGGAAAAGAGAGCATACACTCAGTTTTTTTATCTGTGTAGACGTGTTTAATATTTTAATTTGTTTTCTTATAAGATAATGTAACACCTTAGTAAATTTTAAAAGTAGATGTGTATAACTCTTAATCTATAGAGATTTACGTGGTACACATATTTTAAAGAAAATTATATTGTAGGGGTATATATATGTGTGTGTGTAAATATAGTGTATATAATATGTATGGTTGTTGTTGGTGGATTAAAAAATAAGTGAGAAGTTTCTATTATGCACACATACACACACATATATATATATATGGGATAATACCCACGAAAATACATGAAGTTTAACCAAATTTCCAGTGAAGCATATTGAACTTTGCGGGGGGTCCTATTACCCCCTATACTTTTTTAATTGAAATTAATTCCCCCACCCACCCACCCACCCCAGACTTTTTTAAAGTGGAATTAATCCCCCCTCAAAACGTATACCCTGTTTTTTCATGGAAAATGTATTACATCACCGTTTCTTCTCCATTTTATCACTTTTCAACATTTTTTCACAATTAAAACTATATTAAATATTCCAAATGATTCCATTGAATTTATGAAGAAAGTTTTTTCAAATAATTGAATGGAATCTTCCATTAATTTTCCATTGAAACTCGGAAGATTCAATTAGCGAGTTCCATTAATAAAAGATTCAATGAAACTCGCTAATTGAAAACTCAATGGAAGATTCAATTTTCATTAATGGAACTCGGAAGATTCGAAAAATTCATTAATGGAACTCGAAAGATTCAAAAAATTTAATTTCATGATTCAATTTCCATTAATGGAACTCAGAAGATTCGAAAAATTCATTAATGAAACTCGGAAGATTTAAAAAAATTAATTTCATGTATGAAGCTATTCAATCTTCCGTTAATGGAACTCGGAAGATTCAATTTCCATTAATGGAACTCGGAATTAAATTAGTGAGTTTTCGAGTTTGAATCTTCCGAATCATTCATTGAGTTTCAATTAGCGATTTCCATTAAATTATAACCATTAAGAAATTTTTCGAGTTCTATATATGAAATTTAATTCGGAATCTTTCCATTAATTATAACCATTAATCTTTCCGAATTATAATTTCGAGTTCGGATCCATTTATAATTCCGAGTTCAAATTATAAATGGAACTCGAAAGATTCGGAAAAATCTTTCCATTAATTATAACCATTAATCTTTCCATTAATTCGAAAAAATTCCGAGTTCCATACATGAAATTTTTATTTATGATTTTTCGAGTTCCATTAAGAAGAAAGAAGAATGAAAAAATAAATAAAAATTTTAAATAATTATAAAATTAAGGACTGCTTGGCAAAAAAAAAAAGTTTTAAAACATTTTTAACACTGTTCACGCGCTCAATGCGTGTGAATCACATGCAGTGTGCCAAGTGGCAGATATATGCCAGTAAAATACGAAAAAAAAAATTTGGGGGGTAATAGGACCCCCGCAAAGTTCAGTATGCTCAAATGGTAATCTTGTCAAACTTCAAGAATTTTCGTGGGTATTATCCCTATATATATATATATATATATATATATATATATATATTAGTTCAAGTGGGGGCCACTTCATTATTTGTTTCCTCTAGAAAAATACTTAGCGAAAAAAAGGAAGAAAAACCATGTGTTTTCATAAATAGGAAACAAGAAACGTACTACCGGGTACTCATGTTCCCTTCCCATTTTAAATTACTTGTCTCCATCCTTCATGCGTCTATTTATTGGATTTGCAGTATTCATATTACTCTTGTCGATTCAAGTATCTATAGAGCGACATATGATTATATTTGTGTGTTAGAAATTCTTAGAATTCATATATTATATCTATTACATGGAATATGTTTAGAATAAATGACCATAGTATAGTCGCATTTGTATATAGGATCACATAGCAATATAGTTATAAAATAAAATAAGAAGTAGAGTTTGAATAGCTCGATACTAGTAAAGATATCAGGAAAACATTATTTTAATTGCTGAATATTTTTTATCATGATACACTTGCATAGGCCTATAAGGCACTATTTGATATAGATATAGGACATCACCTAGGCAAATTATTAAGTGTCTTATGATGAAGAATATTTGAGGAGACATATACAAACTAATAAGGTTGCCTACATAATTCATACTATAGTTTTTAAAAATATTGATCCATAATTATTCATCCTTAATACTTGAATTATGGCATGCCAGTTAGACTAGTTCTTTAGCCACCGTTTCGTATTGCATAACAGTTACTTACACGCTCATAAGTCCTCCATCTTGACATCTGATCCATATGCTATCCATACTTGTTACTTGCTATTCTGTTTGCTTTACATGCCAATATTTATATGTACTAACATCCTTTCATTTGGGAAACTGCATCTCTGTAATACAAATCAGGTATGTCAATAAGCAGACTTCCATACTAGATACTTGTTCCATGTTCTACAAAGTCGTTGGTGAGCTTCTCTCTCACCTGTAGCTAATAGAGGTCTAATACTCTTTAGTCATGCTTGTAGTTATAATTTGAATATGTTAGGATTCCCGCCCAAATTATATTTCACTGTATGAATATAGATTTTATTAGAAGCTTCTTAGACATGTGGTTATAGTTTCACTTGTCTATATCAGTTTGGTTCAATGGGATAAAATTGCGCATTTTTATAGACCCTCATAATTAGCTAGGAATAATAACCATTCTACTTAGAATATATGTCAATGGTATAGCATATGCTTAAACAGTTCTTGTCTGCTCTATCTAGACTTAAGAGGCGTGACAAAAGTGACATCAGAGCCTAGGTTCAGTTATTCCAGGAAGTTTATGAAGCCATGTCTAGTGGATCCCCACTTATGAATGTGTTGTGAACCACATTTATAATGGGGAGTTGCTGAGACATTAGGAACTATGTCCTTCCTTCAAGATTTAGATCGTGCAACAGAGCAAAATCATAAGATGTTACTTCTGATCCCCATTCTGCTTAGTGGTTATACAGATTTTACCTATTTAAAACAACCTCAAACACGAACAAAGCTAGAATACTAGTATTGCCAACAAGAAGGTTTTCAATTAAGAACCACTAACCATATAGAAACTCGGACCTGAGCTTAAAATAGCTTAGTAAGTTTGATCTTTTAGATATACTGTTGGTTACAGAAGAAAGACATATAGAGATTCACGTACCTTTATACTTATAGATGCCTTTGTGTTACTCCCTGTTATGCTAACGTATGAATAAGGGGGAATCAGTTATTTGATCACGCAATTAAGGGTTATTCATTTACTGAGACGCGAAGCGGCATTTGTTGATTCATATCTATAGGAGGGTACCACCAACGTTTAAGTATGAAAGCTTCTTCTGTCAATTCCTCCCACTCTTTTAGAATCAAATCCTAGGAAGAATTGTTAGCACCCCTATGATGATGTGCTCAGAACCTTTAGAGTTTTGTAGGTGTTAGAATGAAAGTAGCTGAACTTTCTTTTTATAAATTCAAGTAGCTTGGGTTGTTGGCATTGGTCAGCAGAGACACCCAATATTGGCCGATAAGGGCTATATGATTTATTAGATACCATTACAACTGTGTACATAGATATAGAACATGTGTATTCGATTATCCTTACTAGACAATGACCTTGGTGTAGTTCTTTTTTTCTGAATGAGCCTTTCAATTGTTCTATAGAAATAAATATTTATAGACGTGCCCCATTGTGATAGGTGGTGGGGCATAAATAGGATTTCTATGCCACCAAATATTAGAGTCAAAGAATATCGAGGATCTAGACGTAAGTTAAAAATTTACCAGTATGCCTAGCGTAGCGTACCTAATATTTTCTCAATTAGTTATAAGAGAGAAGTAATTACATTTGAGATAATAAATAAGGAGATATTTAGATAACATAGGCTAAATATGTTGATAATGTGACCAAAGGGGAAAAGGTTGTAGTACCCTTATTGATTAAGCGACCAGGACAGTTCTTCCAAGCATGATTGGACCTTAAGGTGAAAGCCAAAGGTAGATAATTCCTGAGGTGACTTCATATGTACATGTAGGGGTGGACTACATGTATAACAGGGGGTTCATCCGAACCCCCTTCGATGAAAAATTATATTATATATACATGATTAAAATTATTTTTTATGTATATATAGTAGATGTCGAACCTCCTTCGGTTAGTTCGTATGTTCACTTGTAAACTTCCTTGGTGAAAATTAATCCTGACTCCGCCACTGAATACATGCTAAGTAGAAGTTCTCTTGTCATGATGTCTTTGACATACAATATGTTCATCTATAATAAAGATTTATAGGAGCTATCAGACATGCATCGTTTTTAGTAATATGCTTTATACCAAAGTAGATGAAAATAGTTTTGACTTCCTAAACTGATAGAAGTAGGGGTAGGAATATCTCTTATATAATCTATAGCTAACATCAGGATGCTTGCACTTAAATTGCAATTGGATAAATCAAATATTGATCGAAGTCTACCTAAACTTAAAGTAACTATAAAATTTTAATCAAAGTGAGTAGCCAAATTTTTTCACCTCCATGCTATGTACTTTTATAGTTTTAGGATACATGCATTAGGTGTTTTATGTCTACATGCTTGTATAGCGCAGCAACTTTACTTATATATGCTATTTGTCACTTTGACTTAAAATCTTATATATTAGATACTTTATAGATCACCTGCTTATATGATTATATGCTAATTGTGTCGTAACTCGCTTATTTACATGTAATCTATTTTATTGTTCATTTATTTATATGCTATTTTATAGTTTACAAGTTCATCTTCCATAAGTTTTTGTAGCTTATTATATATTCTTCTTTAGTTTCTAAGTTATATGCCTACTTGGTTGGCATGTTTATATCCTTTTCAGTGGCTCACATGTTTCCATGATCATATGTCCTTCATGCTTATCTACCCACATATTGTAATTTCTATGCACTCATTTTCTTAAATAATATATTCTTGCCTAAGTAGAGAGGTATGAGCTAATTTTTTTCTCTAGGTAGAGGATAAAAAGGATGGTTCATTTGATTTGATTGTCTAAAAGATAGTCAAAGAACTTGTCATCAAGACCTTTTGAAGCTAAGAAATGTGTTTCTTGAAGAATTATAAGCTCATATTATTAATTGATATTTTATTATTTTAAATATGAACTATGAAAGGTGCCACATGATTCATAAGGAATGTTGGGAGCGATTAATTAAGCCTAAGTAAATGTGGGCCCTTAACTTCTTCGTCCAGTTATTATTTTATTCTTACATGATACATTTAGATATCTGGCTTGTGCCAATGATTTCAAGATTTTAAATGAATACAACATCTGGAGGTAAAGTATGAGGTAAGTTATAGTGTGGTTTATAGCTATCATTTGACTATAAGATCAATTGTATCCCGTGTATTATTAGTTGAGTTGTATATTTATTGTAATGCTCTGTGAAGCGTATTTATATGTATTTTGATTGGCTGACAGGTTCCCAATACGTTTATTTATAAAAAAAATCGATCAAAATTTTTTAAAAAATTTAAGAGTTGGTCAAATTTTATGACTTTGAGGTAGATTAAGGGAAGTGGAAGTTGAGTAAATGATCACATGAATGTCTTGGGTAGTTATAGGAGGCAAAATAAGCTATATGCATCATTCGAGGATGAATGATTCTAAGTGAGGAGATCGTAACACCTCAATAAATTTTAAAATTATTTTAATATTTTAAATGAGTATAACTCTTAATTTATAGAGATATACGTGGTACACGTATTTTAAAGAAAATTATATTATGTGTATAGATACATATATGTGTATGTAAATATGGTGTATATGATATATATATATATATATATATATATATATATATATATAAAGAGCTAATTGAACAACTAAAGAAGATAGAAAAAAGTGAAAAAAAGGGAGAAAAATCATGTATTTCCAGAAATAGGAAACAAGAAACGTACTACAGGGTACGTTTGCAACAACCATTAAAATCAATTGGCTAGGTTTCTTTTTGTGCTTCCAGAACGAGAAGCAACAAGTACGGCGAATATTATTATTTCTTTTTTCCGTTTCCACTTCTTTTTCTTTCAACACCAAGAAATTGATTTCATTCTATGGTTAGGGTGAACCCCAAGAGGTAAATTCTCTACCTCTTTTTTGAATTTAATTGTTGATCAGCATTTGGGGATATTTAATTTGATTCTCGCTCTTCAAATGGATTTGGTTAATTCAGGTTCTTGAGAAAAAGGAAAAACGTGAAATTAAAAAAAAAAAAAAATTTCAGAAATTTCTACCAATTGAGAGATTTGATATTGTATTATATAAGTTGAGAAAAAAAATTAAAGAATTCATTGAAATTTATGTTAGGAAATTCAATTAGTTCGGCATGAGTGAAGATTACTGGAATAAGTTCTTAGACGAACGTTCGTGTTATTGATGGATATATGTATTGTCTTGAAGTAAATTGATTATCGATCGGATTATGGAAATTAGCGGTTGGAAAAACAAAGGCTACACTCCTGCGGATTGAATTGTTTGATACTTGTGGTCCTACTATTAGCTAGGAAGGCATCAAAGGTATGTAAAACTAAACCCTCCTTCGCCGTGAAGGCACAACATGTAGACACCTAATTTTGTCCCTCTCGAAGTTCAATTTTATTCATTTTTAGTTCACCTTACCACGTACCCTCGCCCATTCTACACTTTCCCATAAGGAAACAAATACAACAAATCCTAACAAATTAAATCCCTAATCCCTAATATTTCCTTATCCTAACTAATTTATACACCTCATCCTAACCACCCTTACCCAACCTACCCCTACCCCTACCCTTATATCCCTATCCCTTACCTACTACCCTTATCACATTTTAGGGGAGGACACTCAATATATACACATACACGATTTCTATTTTGGAAAAGAAGGAGAACAACAATCAGCACCTCCATTTTTTTATACACAGCTTCACACATATATACAGGACACACACTGAAAACTAGTGAAGAGAACACCTAAAAAGGGAGGCCCCCATTTTTCTTTCTATTTTTCATCACAGCAAAACACACCATCGCACACACAGAAGTTAGAGAGAGATCGATAGAGAAAAAGAAATGAAGAGATTGGAGATGAGAGACAAGAGAGAGAGAGTTGAGAAAAATAGTGAGAGAAAAAAAAGAGATCAATTTTTGAGTTTTTTCGGTTAGATTCTCACTGGAGTCAGCGCCAACCAAAAATCCCTTCCATCGATAGTCATCGGAAAATGTGAAACCAACGACCCAAAAAACTAACCCCGATGCAACGATAAATAGTAAAATCAATGAAATCCCATCAAAAAATGCTATCCACCGCCGGAATCCAACCTATTTTCATCATTTCTTGATGTCGTCTGAGCTTGTCGAAGCTTTGGTTACACGGGTTTTAGTTTATTTCTTGTAATATTCTTTGGTTTTAGGTGCATCTGTTGTTTGCGGGATTTGATTTGAATCAGATTTTGGATTTTATCATGGTTTGAACTAATTCATAACTGATCGGGAGAATTGAGGATTTGGTATTTGTTGAGGTTCTTAGAGCGCCTCTCATCTTTCTTCTTAAGACAATCGAAAGCTTTTGAGGTCCAATTCTTGACTCTACTCTCTTATTATCATTATGTGTTTAACGATGGTTGATTGAATATTTTATTGATGTTTGATATTATTTATCTGTGAATAATCGATCGTGGTATGGATTTGATGATTGAGTATGGATTTGGATAATTATTTCATGTGAAAATTCATGGGTTAAAAGAAAGAATTTAGGGAGGGGTTGAGATTGACGAAATGAAAGTGGATTAATTTTGATTCATTATTGTTGATTTAAATCAAAATTAGTAGGCAAATGCTAAGTCGGGTAGACAAATTTTAGGAATGGTGTTTTGTTAAATGTTTGAATGTGCGTGTGAATAGTTCTTTCCACTTTATCGTTCAAGATTTGAAGATGTATTCATTCACCGGGGAATGCCCCAAGGTTATATTGTACTTATTCATCGGAGAATGTCCCGAAGTATCATGTATGCAAAAGAGGCTCGTGATCAAGGCCCGAGGAATTGGGTAAAGCATTGAAGCGTAGTTTAGGATTAGTGTAGGTTTACTTTTTAGTACCTTTTTTCGGGCTGTGATAATTGCACTGGACACTATATTTTTGGACTTATTTTGTTTTGTTTATTTGATTGATTGTTTTGTACGTTTTGTGTGGTTTATACATTCATAATGTCAAATTAGCCGATATGCTCCACCAAGCGACCGTGGTCGAACCATGGGATCGAGGGGTGTTTAACACCTTTCCCTCGATCAACAGAATTTCTTAGCCGGAATCTCTATTCGTGAATCATTTTTAGAGTCAAACCATTTTGAAAAAGGATTTTCAAAGGTGACTTTGTACACCCGATTCATGTCAAGTAGCGATTCTGAATTTAATTGTAAAAGATCTTTTTCGAAGCGAACTTTCATTATTTATCACTTAATAATAAAAATCCTTTTCGATCTTAAAATTAATATTTTCTGTTAAAAAGGGGGTGTGACAACTCTGGCGACTCTGCTAGGGATTTTTTTGAATTCGAGCTTATTTTTGGAGTTGTATCGGCTTAGTTTGGCATTATAGGTGTATAGGCGTTGTTTGTGTTTGTGTTGTTGTTTTATCATTGTAGTGCGCCTACATGCTATGTGTTTACAGTGTTTCTTTATGTGTTACCTCTTTATATATGAAATCATTTTCATAACCCGAGTCATTTCTTTCGCAACAAGTTCTGAAGTACACGTCGTGTACATAAACTCTAGTCGAGTCACCCTTATTTTAGGAAGGGGAGCTGTCGGACGTATGAAGTGGGTGGAAAGTTTTTGCAGACACTATCGACCATACGCTCCCCCGAACAGCCTTGTTAGTAGGCCCCAACATAGGTCATCCTTTAGGTCATGCTTATCTGCATCATAGTGAGACCTAGCGGGACCCACTTGGTCCTTTGTAGGAGACCTACCCCTAAAGCATCCTTATGTGCTAATTGTTGCATCTTTAAGGGTAACATGGTCATTTGATAGACTGATTTGGGGAAAACATGTGCTAGAATTAAAGAAGCGTGTGTTTAGGCAAGAAAAAAAAGAAAATAAACAAAAAGAGTTTCGTAGTTGCTTATAGTTTTTATGTCTTATTTTTCATAATTCAAAAAATCAAAAAGAGTTTTACATTTTGCACTCATTTTCTCAAAAAAAATAAAAATAAAAACAACAAAAAGATTTTTCTTTTGTTTCTTTAGTAAGCATTCACAATTCGAAAACTTCAAAAAGATTTTTTTGTAATAGGAGCTTTTTGTAAGAGAAATTCAAAAAATGGTAGAAGTTTTGTACATTTCGTATAACAAACTACCAAAAAGATTTTTCTTTCATAGTTTTTTGTGTCAGTTTTAAGTGAAGTGTCTAATTGAAAACTCAAAAAAAAAAAATTATTGATATTTTTAATCATATGTCTTTGGTCATGTCTCTTAAGTCAAGGTTTAGTTTGTTATTTAATCCTTAATTGTCCAATCTGGACGAACTACGCACCCCTAATTCTTCTCTCTCGGGAGTGAGATACGTAGACAACCTATTGTTGGTTCGGGGATCTTATTTCAAAAATTCGAAAAAAATTTCTTCACTCTTCACTTAGAGTAGGTGTCGTATACATCATTAAAATAAAACTACAAAAAGATTTTCCTTTAATAGTTTCAAGTTTCATTTTCATATGAAATACAAAATCGAAAATCCAAAAAGATTTTCTTTGGTAATCATAGGTTTTATTTTGTATAGGGATGTTAAAGTTGAAAAATTCAAAAAGATTTTCGTCAATTCTTTTGACGATTTTCTTTTCTTCTTAGAGTTTTTAGAAAAAAAAAGAGTTGATTAGTCATTTTGTGGCCAAACTTCACGAACTATGTACACCTGATTCTCCTCTCTGGCGAGTGAGATACGTAGGCGCACTTCTTGGGTTCGGTGATCTTTTCAAAAGAAGATAAAAAGAAAAAGAGTTTTTGAAAAGTGTTGCATTCTAACGCCTTTGTTGTTTCTATTGCTCAGTTAGTTTAAGGTGGTTGATTGGTGACATTTTTGGTTGGTCCTCCATATTGCATCAAGTCGAAATAAAAATATGGCCAACAAAGATACTGAGATTGTTGTCACTAATCATATAGGAAGTTCGAGAAATGAGAATTTAAGACCTAATGAAAAGATTCGAAAATTAAGGCAGCAAATGATAGAAATGCATCGAGCTTGGATTAATGGGTTGCCACCTCCTCCATTTCCCACTGATAATTTGGAATACTTTTCAGCTTGCTTCCCGTGTCACATGAACAATTTCCCATTTTGCTTGACACGCCACAATATGGTTCAGGGTCTACTCCAGGGCAACACTATCCAAACACTTTCAATATTCATTTCCTGGCTCCTCAATACAAAACTACCATATACTCGGCTTCACCTGTAATTCTCATTTTTACGGCTCCACCCCCAACTGAAGCTCCTACTTTTGATATGCATCTACTAGTTGTTGTAGACACGTAAATTTGTCCCGTCGAAAATAATCCTTTCTCCATTATCACGCACTTTGATCCCATCTTATAATATTCTTCAAGAAAAACAAATAAATAACCACCTCATCTATTACTTTTTTATTTATTCTCTTTTGTTTTATCCAAATAACAAACCCTAGCTAAGTTTCGAATTTTTTTATTATCAACGAAAACAAGTTTCATTGAGGTTCATTCTCTTTACTCGTTCTATTTTCTTTGCCTTGATTGGTTGAATTGTTGTGATTATGTGTAGTGTGATCATGGTTGGTGGATTTTATCGATGTTATGATGTTTTACGTGTTTGACAATGTGATTTCGGTGATACGTGGAATGAATTGGAGTAATGTTTGGTGTAATTGATAGAAACGAAGCTAGGTGGGGGTTGGAATTGAGAAATTAATAAAAATGGGCGAATCTAAATTAATTTTTGGTTTATTATTGTTGAATTCGAAATAAGCATGAATGTTGTCAGAACACAATAGAATCGTGGTATGTTTAAATGAATAGGTAAATGTAGGTTTGGGTAGGCAAATTTAGAATTGTTGGATTGTGGGAATGCTTGGAATATTTGTTGAATGTTTTGTTTATCGCATTTGAAAAGTGTATTCATTTAGCCAAAAAATGCCCCGAGGTCATTTGTATTTACTCACCGGGGAATGCCCCAAAGAATTTTGTACGCGAAGAATGTTCGTGATCAAGGCCCGAGGCATCGGGTAAAGCATAGTTTAGGATTAGTGTAGGGTAGAATAGGATTTACATTATCGCATTCTTTTTCTATTTTGAACTGTATAATTGGACTGGACATTGTTTTTTGGATTTGTTTGCTTGATTGATTGTTTTATTTATGTTTGGTGTGGTATATACATTCATAGTGTTCAAATTAGCCGATATACTCCACCAAGCGACCGTGGTCGAACCACGGGATCGAGGGGTGCCTAACACCTTCCCCTCGGTTAAGAGAATTCCTTAGCCAGAATCTCTGTTCATGGATCAGTTTTATAGAGTCAAAACTGTTTTAAAAAGGATATCCATGGGGGACTTGGTACACCTGATTAATGCCAAGTGACGACTCTGAGTTTAAATGTAAATAATCCTTTTCGAAACAAAATTTTTATTTTTTGTCACTTTAATAATGAAAACCCTTTCAAACTATAAAATGGAATCCTTTCGGGTTAAAAAAATTGGGTGTGACAGCTCTGATGACTCTGATGGGGTTTCTATTTTATTGTTCGAAAGAGTTTCCATTATTAAAGTGACAAAAATGAAAATTTTGTTTCGAAAAGGATTATTTACATTTAAACTCAGAGTCGCCACTTGGCATAAATTAGGTGTGTCAAGTCACCCGTGGATATCCTTTTTCAAAACGGCTTTGACTCTATAAACTGATCAGCGAACAAATATTTCAGTTAAGGAATTCTGTTGACCGAGGGGAAGGTGTTAGGTACCCCTTGATTCCGTGGTTCGACCACGGTCGCTTGGTGGAGTATATCGGCTAATTTGAACACTATGAATGTATAAACCACACCAAACATAAATAAAACGATCAATCAAGCAAACAAATCCAAAAAATAATGTCCAGTCCAATTATACAGTCCAAAATAGAAAAAGAATGCGAAAATGTAAATCCTATTCTACCCTACACTAATCCTAAACTATGCTTTACCCGATGCCTCGGGTCTTGATCACGAACATTCTTCGCGTACAAAATTCTTCGGGGCATTCCCTGGTGAGTAAATACAAATGACCTCAGGGCATTCCCCGGTTAAATGAATACACTTTTCTAATGCGATAAACAAAACATTCAACAAATATTCCAAGCATTCCCACAATCTAACAATTCTAAATTTGCCTACCCAAACCTACATTTGCCTATTCATTTAAACATACCACGATTCTATCGTGTTCCGACAACATTCATGCTTATTTCAAATTCAACAATAATAAATCAAAAATTAATTTAGATTCGCCCATTTTTATTAATTTCTCAATTCCAACCCCCCACCTAGCTTCGTTTCCATCAATTACACTAAACATTACTCCAATTCATTCAACGTATCACCGAAATCACATCGTCAAACACATAAAACATCATAACATCGATAAAATCCACCAACCATGATCACACCACACATAATCACAACAATTCAACCAATAAAGGCAAAGAAAAGAGAACGAGTTAAGAGAATGAACCTCAATGGAACTTGTTTTCATTGATATAAAGAAATTCAAAACCGAAATCTTCGAATGGGAGCCTCAACAACGACGAGATCCACCTCCGTATTTGAAAAATTATGACTCAAACCGCTCACAATAACCCAGTTGAAACGAAATAGTATCCAAATTCACCAAAAAAGTATGAAAATCAAGGAACTCTGAACAAAGTAATAGTAGAACAAATCAACCCATACACAATTTCAATCAAAAGAAAATCGATGAACCCGCAGTCCGATTTTGAAATTGAAATAATAAGACAGGCGAAACCAAAAGCTCAGTCCACACGGAGGAAGACTGAACCGGTGTAGCCTGAGCTCCGGTGAGCTCAGGCGAAAGCAGAACACAACGAAGGACAGACTCCGGATCAATGGGGAGCCTAAATCTGCCGAACAGTTCCAGTGAGACTAGTTGTTTTCGAGTAGATTCATCCAAAATTGAGAGCAAGACCCAGAGATTCCGGCAAAGTAGTCGCCGGAAACAATGACCAAACGCACAAAATTCCCTTCCCCTCTCGATTCTCACTTCATCTCACCTATTTTTTTATTTTATTTTTTCCTCTATTCGATCTATTTTTCTGAATTTCAACTTGTGTGTGTGTGCATGATTTTTGGTGTAGAAGAGAGAGTGGTGGGTGGGTGTTCTTGGGGTTGTGTATGCAGCGTGAGGAAGAAAAGAATTGTGAAGTTGTGTGCGTCTATGGCCAGTGTATCTTGAATATGGTGGAAAAGAGAATATGGAGTCGCTTGAATGAAAATGGAGGTTGTCTAATGGAGATCTATCTCTGTTTTGTTTTTGTGAGTGAGGTATCTGGTCTATGGAATTATGGAGAAGAAGATAGAATCATGTATGCCTTTTTACTTTATGAACAAGAAATATGAGGAGGGGGGCTCATGTGGTGTAGGGGTGAGGGTAAGGGTATGGGATAGTGAGGGTGGTTAGGTGAGAGGTGAGGTATTTTTTTTTAATTGGAGGGTTGAGGGTTAGGTGTTTATTTTTTATTGGGTGAGTTGTTGGAATCTTTAAGATAAGACAAAATTACTTAGGGTTTGTTATTTGGATAAAACAAAAGGGAATAAATAAATAAGTAAAAGATGAGGTAGTTATTCATTTGTTTTTCTTGAAGAAAATTATAAGATGGGATCAAAGTGCGTGATAACGGAGAAAGGATTATTTTCGACGGGACAAAATTACCTGTCTACATCATGCCCCCTTTGAATTTAAACACCGAGTGTTTTCATACAAAGAAGTAGACAACGAGATAGAATTTTGTCCCTATCATTATTCGAGAAAAGAAACTGAAGAAAGAAGGACAACCAAGTCTTGGCAGACATCCTACTTACCCAAGTTATGAGAGAATCAAGTGACAGGTATCTCAAAGGATTAGAAAGATATGGACTATACTGAGTTGGAGAGTCGAGTGAGGTTCCATCGAGGTTCCGGTCCGCGACTCTATCATTACATCAAAAATAAAAATTACAAGTTAAAACATAAATGAAATTACAAAATCTTATCTATGCAGCTTTCCTTGACTCTTGACTTGAGTTTTATTACCCTATTCTTCAGGCGGGCTCCAAATTTGCAATTTCTTTCAACTTGTTGCTTGGTTTTCCATTGCTTCACTTCGTTGCTCGACTTATATTTATTCGCCCTGCTCTTCAGGCGGGCTTCTGACTTGCTATTTTTTTCTTTCAATTCCATCACTCTATTCTTCAGGTGGGTCCTGACTTGCAGTTTCATCAATTTCCCGTTTCATCACCCTGTTCTTCAGGTGGGCTCCTAACTTACAGATTCATCACCCTGTTCTTCAGGCGGGCTCCTGAAATCAAAATCAAAACTAGAAACAACATTATCCCCAACAAAGATTAAGATAAAAAGAGACTTCATTTTTCTGAAAGTAATGTCCCATTTTCCAGGAGGGTCCTGAACATAAATTAAATTCCCATTTTTCAGGAGGGTCCTGAACATAAAGTAAAATCCTATTTTTCAGGAGGCTCCTGAACATAAAGAAAAATCTTATTTTTTAGGAAGGTCCTGAACAGAAAGTATAGTCCCATTTTATAGGAGGGTCCTGAACAGAAAGTAAAATTCCATTTTTCAGGAGGATCCTGAACATAAAGTAAAATCCCATTTTTCTGGAGGGTCCGGATCATAAAGTGAAATCCCATTTTTTAGGAGGATCCTAAACAGAAAGTAAATTTCCATTTTTCAGAAGGGTCCTGAACATAAATTAAAATTCCATTTTTCAGGAGGGTCCTAAACAGAAAGTAAATTCACATTTTTCAGGAGGGTCCTGAACAAAAAGTAAAATTCCATTTTTCTGAAGGGTCCTGAACATAAAGTAAAACCCCATTTTTTAGGAGGGTCCTGAACAAAAAGCAAAATCCCATTTTTCTGGAGGGTCCTGATCATAAAGTGAAATCCCATTTTTCAGGAGGATCCTAAACAGAAAGTAAATTTCCATTTTTCAGAAGGGTCGTGAACATAAATTAAAATTCCATTTTTCAAGAGGGTCCTAAACAGAAAGTAAATTCACATTTTTCAGGAGGGTCCTGAACAAAAAGTAAAATTCCATTTTTCTGAAGGGTCCTGAACATAAAGTAAAACCCCATTTTTTAGGAGGGTCCTGAACAAAAAGCAAAATCCCATTTTTCAGGAGGGTCCTGAACAGAAAGTAAATTTCCATTTTTCAAGAGGGTCCTAAACAAAAAGTAAAATTCCATTTTTCAGGAGGGTCCCGAAGAGAAAGTAAACCCTATTTTTCAGGAGGGTCCCAAACAGAAAGTAAAGTCCCATTTTTTAGGAGGGTCCTGAATAGAAAGTAAAATCCCATTTTTCAGGAAGGTCCTGAACAGAAAGTGAAATCTCATTTTTCAGGAGGGTCCTGAACAGAAAGTGAAGTCCCATTTTTTAGGAGGGTCCTAAACAGAAAGTAAAATTTCATTTTTCAGGAGGGTCCTAAACAGAAAGTAAAGTTCCATTTTTTAGGAGGTTCGTGAACAAAAAGTAAAATCCCATTTTTTAGGAAGGTCCTGAACATAAAGTGAAATCCCATTTTGCAGGAGGGTCCTAAACAAAAAGTAAAATCTCATTTTTCAGGAGGGTCCTAAATAGAAAGTAAAACCCCATTTTTTAGGAGGGTCCTGAATAGAAAGTAAAGTCCCATTTTCCAGGAGGGTCCTGAACAGAAAGTAAAATTCCATTTTTCAGGAGGGTCCTGAACATAAAGTGAAATCCCATGGATGTTTTTTTACAATGTTAGATGAATTAAGTGAAGCAAATTTTCCCCTATTTCAACAAAGAAAATTTGTCAGTTAAAAACTTAGTGGTGACCTGCAGTACTTGGCTGTCTCGACACCTACTCCAGTGTTCATTCCCTACATTTTGTTTCAGATTGCTAGCACTTTACCCTACTTTGTCATGTCATTGACCCAAATTCAGATTGTTAAGAGTGACTCTAAAGTAAACACAGTATTTCTGCTTTGCCATGCTTCACAGATACACCTTTTAAACCATGATATTTCCATGAGTTCTCAGACTCGTCTGTTGACAGAACTTTTGCATGCCTTATTTCAGCTCACAATCATATCTCTTTCATGTGCTGGCCTTTTATCTTGCTTTCTGCAATTGAAAAAGCTGGTAACCAGTTTTGAAATCTTTTCTTACTTGTTTTGACATGAATTTGACTCAAAGATAAGAGAAAAATGACAATGATTTTTATTTGGGATATCTGACTTAAGAAAAATAAAATAAATATAATGAGAAGAAATAAAATACAATGAATGTCCCCATTCGAAGAAATGAAAAATTATCTAAAAATGTCAGTCAACTCAAATGATTATGCCATGCATTTCGGATTAAACTGCCTGATCTTTCAATCCAAAACTCTCACAAATTGTTGTTGAGTTAATGGCCTTGAAACTAAGTTGCTTCCTTGAGCCAATTATTTTTAAGACCTCATCCGACTTGTGGCACCTTAAAGGGTTTTCGCCATTAAACTTCTCTCATTTTCTTTTCCTCAACTCACCATTGCCTTATGGTGCCTGTAAGAGTGTTTCACCAATGAGACTCTCTTATTCTTATTTTCCCTACTCAGAATCGTCTTACGGTGCCCGTATGAATTTTCACCAATAAGACTCTCTCATTTTTATCACTCTGAACTTACCATCGCCTTACGGTGCCCGTGAGGATTTTCACCAATAAGACTCTCATTTTTATTTATCTCTTGATTCCTTATGCTAAGGAAGACAAGTAGTTCCCAAATACATCATCATATCCCTTGCATGCTTACCCTTAATATCCTGAAAGATTAATCTGAAGGTCTTTCTTTGGTTGTAACTTAGATTTTGGATAGGGTTAGAAAGAAAGGATGGCATGAGGCCCAAACGATACTTGAAGTGGGTTAGGACTTACAACTTTTGGAATCGACTCAAACAATGAGGATTAACTCATGCCCCAGTTTCTTTTTACTGGGCAATTCTAAATTGTTTATTTGGTTGGACCGAGCCCGGAGTATGGCAGTGTACGTATCTTACCCCTGAAAGAGGAGAATCAGGTCACACATAGTTCTAGCAGCTCATTCTTTTTTTTGCTTGATTCTGCCTTGTTTTTTTTTTATTTTGACTCTTTTTCTCTATGATTTATCTGACTCTAATTTCTTGACACTTTTTTCTTCCTTCTTGGATACATTTTTTTCTTTTTTTAAAACTTTCTGACTCTATTCTCTTGCTCGATACTTTTGTTTTGAGCTTTGCTGGCTTTATCTTAATTCCAAAAGAGAGGTATGAAAGAAATTAACACTAAGTCTCAAATGGGGTAAACAAAGGATGACACAATGTTTGGATAGCAGAATAAAATGCCTTCGTCATATCAATCCTTGAAAATACTAGTACCTAGCATTCAATGTGAAAGTGCACGATCAACATCACTTATGATATGTTTTACAACACTAACTTGCCCCGAGCATGTGTGTCACCTCTTTTCTTTACCTATCAAACATACAACTCTATATTTGTTGTACATCCCTCACATTGAATGACTCATGCTTTCGTGGAGTTGATTTTCAATCTGTTCCTCTTGATAGAATCAACAGACACTGTTTGACCTAATTGAGCTATGTTTTTCAATTGATGACCAAGTTATTCATGTGATTCTCAAAATAATTGCCTTAATTTTCAAAAAAGGCTTCAACTTGTCACCAAATGTCTTAACACTCTACTATTTTCTCAGATATTTCTCCTTACTTTAGCCCTCTGATCTAATGTTTCATGGTTAAATTGGATTTTAAGATCTAGTTGAAGACTCTGTACGCATGTCATATCACTAGAATCAACATAAAGTGTACTGTATAAAGAAAAAAAACAAACAACACATATTTAAAACATAAAGGAAAAGGGACACTTTATTTAGTTAAAATAAAAGATAGAAGGGTTTGAACACAAATGACAAAGAGACAAAACAAGATGGATCCCGAACTACAACCCTGAAATAATTCAAAAAACAAAAAAAGAAGACAAAACAAACTACCAGACCTCTTTTTAGTAAGGAGAGGGGGTGACTTCTCAATTGCTCAGCCTAACAACTTAGCCACTAGTTTGCATATGAGCATGACTAGAGCTTCCCTCATTGTTAATGTGCTATACCATATAATTGATCCATCTTCAATCATATTTTCAATTTCTCTTTTCAAATCTTGACAAGCTTCAATATTATGACCCGGTGCATCAGAATGATATGCACATCATACATTAGGATCAAAATTTCTTGAACGCCAATTAAGAGTGCACCCAAGGAGAGGAGTGATCATGCCCCATTATACCAATCTCTAAAATAAATTGGCATATGATTCTCCAATTGGTGTGAAGCTATCTCTCGACTTCTGCCTCATTTCATCGTTTGGCTTGGATAAAAAATCAGGCTTAGGAGGGTTTTGGTATATTTTTGGAGTTAGAGGACGACTTTGAGGAGTCGGTATGTTCCACCGTGCGTAAGATGGTGGTTGAACATGTGGTTGTGCGTTATATACTGGATATGGAGGTGGAAGAGCAGAGTATAATGAATTTTGGGAGTGATTATGTAGAGTTTGGGCATGAACTTGGGTTTGAGCCTGAGAGTGATGACAACGGGGTCTTCTTGACCGTGCTCGCCGTCCAACTACAATGGAAGATGCATCTTTCTCATTCTTTTTCCCTCCAGGTTCCCTTAATTGATTGCAATATTGTCCTAAATGTTTCATTGATTCCTCATGCCCATCTTGCTCCTCAAATTTTGATATCTCAAAGATTGGAGGAAGGTTAGCACTTGAAGGCATGCCCTAATCTTTGTATGAAACATCTTCTTTACCCGCACGTCCTAGAGAATTTTTCATAGCATTTTCTGTACTCTTTATTTTTTCAACCACTTTCTCCGACTTTTCGGGCATAATGGACTTCTTGTTATGAAATTTCGGTGGTCCAGTTAACTTAAAAGCAGGCACAGAAGTATAACAATGATCACCGAGAGTATTGAATATAGGTTCACTAGTAGCATGGGGATGCACAACCGTTGGGTGAGCCAGTATGGAAGTCTTAGTAGAGGATTGAGCAACAAGATCACAGACGACTGTGGTGTTGTGAATGTAGCAGGCTTATGTTGAGGAGCTAGAGGAAAATTAGTGGAAGTATTGAGATGCTTTTGGCTTAGAATGAATTCTGAGTCATGTTGTGGTACATCAACAATAGTAGAAAACTGACTTTGAGATTTTGGTGGAAAACTCGAGGTATTTGTAGATCAATAAAAGGAAATGGAGGAGGAGGCAACCCACTGGCCCAATGTAATATCCTGTATTTTGCTTGTACTTATTCTAATCATATGGAACCTGGTATGGTCTTATAGGATAGGTAACGGGTGAGGTTTGTTATGCAAGTATTAATGGCATAAATAGAATTATATATGCTGCCCGTACAGTTTTTATGTAATGCGACCAAGTTAACGTCGATACGACTATTTAAACTTGGGATGGTAAGCTAGTATTTGAATCGGAAGTTTAAAGTGACCAATTGTGTATAAGTTTAAGGTTAGATTAAAGGGATTATGAACTGAAAAGGGAACAAAATATTGAGGTTCTTGCTTGACTTAATTAAGCTAGTAGGTGAGTCACCTACTTGAATTATTTGGACCAAATTAATGGACATATGGCTATGGACCAGATTTGGGCCTATACTAATGTAATGTACTTATTTGGGCTCAAATTAAATAGAAGAGAAATAAAATTGGTATATGGCCCAACACACACAATCTGCCAAGGCCCAAATATAATTGAGCCCAACAAGAAATTAAGCAAGTAGGTGCATCACCTACTTTGAAGTTTCAGCAGCTTGGGCCCTTAAGTAGGTGCATCACCTACTTAGGCTAATTTGTGGCTGAAAATAAGGTCAATAAGAAAGGTTCTAGAGGGCCCAATATAAGCTCAATATTGCTAGAAATTCTATTCATTTTAAACACAATTTCAGCCTTTTAAACTTCAGTTTTCTCTCTTTCTTAACAAAGGTTAAGAACATCAGCCCTAAAACTCCTTTTAGGGTTCTTGAAGGAACCCTCACTTTTGCAGGCCAAGGTAAGTGCAAAACCTTTAGTTTTTGTTTAATTATCTCATGGAAGATTATGAAAAGATGTTATAAGTGCTTAATTATAAATATATGGTAGACTATAGAACAAGCAATCTGCTCACTTTTCTTTGATATTAAAGAACTTCTCTTTTCTTCTTTGGTTTAAAGTGTGAAGGAAAATTCATGTTCTTAAAGAGTTCAATTAAAGGAATAAGTTGCAGAATTGAGGTAAGGTGACTACTCCATTTTATTCTCCTTGTATATGAATTTGAAAAAGAATTATGGATGTGTTGTTATTGAGAACTCAAGAGACAACAATGGGTTGCTACAATAAGAGTGATTTGGGACTATTTTGTGGACTGTTTTGTATGTTCATATTATGGACTGCCATGTTGATGTTGGAGAAGGGTATGATTAGTTTGTAATGAAATATAGAATAAAGGTGTGGTGGTACACCACCGAACTAATTGTTGCCCTTGCTTACTGCCCAATGTGTTTTTGTGTGCTGTTTGGAGGGTGTAATAAAGCTTAGGTGGTTCCGGTGATCTTATAAGGACATGTATGGTATGTGGGTGTAATTGGAGAAGAAAAGGGTTAATATAACGCCCTTGATTGACAAATTACATGGTTACTGCCCGGTTACTATTTTGGTGAAGTTAACTAGCCTAAATGTGTTTGTTGGTTGCTAATACTATTTTACCATATATTCTATTGTAGATAAGTAGTATAAAAGGCGAGAAGTCAAGTTGGGTTAGTTTCGGAGCTATATAACCAGGTATGTAAGGCATACTCTATTTTGTACTCTTTGGCATGAAATCGAACATTTGTTCCACCAAATAAGTTTCCAAGGTTGTCCTATAACAAGTGACACATAATAGCAACATATTATATACCAAGAATCCAACGACCTTGTTCCCACTCTTTAACATATCAAAACACCTCAATACGTGTTTATTATTAAACCTACACATCTATCTTTATTTGAAAATTTTTGAAGTTTTCTATTTACTCAATTAAAACCCATGTGTTATTTTAAGCTTCTAAACACTTCATTGGTGTGCCAATAGCTCTCTACTTCATTTATGTTGCATTAAGTGCCTATTTACATATCTCTTAGTGGCAGGTTATTATTTCAAGGTACCATAATGTTATGACCACCAAAGCAACAATCTCAAAGGCTAAATAAACTAAGTAACGTAAATCTATAAAAGGAGTGGCAGCTCAGGGGCATAAGCCTAGTATGGGCCAATCTCGATACCTTGATATGTGGGTGGCAGCTCAGGGGCATAAGCCTAGCATGGACCGATCCCAATCTTTATATGTAGGTGGTAGCTCAGGGGCATAAGCCTAGCATGGGCCGATCCTAATTTATCTATTTACTACTGATCAGCTGGTCATTTGCATTACATATGGCTTACAAAGATTATGAAGTAACAAAGGTAAAAATAAAGAAAGGAACGTAATGTATTTAGTCCCACAAATATGTATATAAAGGTGGTCTACTAGTACTACTTATACACTTGTATCTAATTTCTATTAATCTCTTGTATCTTGTGTTGTTACCTTCAGCCTTACATATTCAGTACATATTTTCGTACTGACGTCCCCTTACGGGGACCTACATTTCATGCTACAGGCATAGGTACTTGGAGAGCTCCAGGTTGATTCGAGGCTTTCCGAGTCTATTCCATATATTTTGATGTTGTGCAGTAGGTTAAGAGTAGGGCGGGGAGGGGGGGGGGGGGATTTTCCCAACCCTAACTAAGTCTATGTATCTTTTAGAGGCTTTGTAGACTAATGTAAAGTTATGGTAGTGTCTTGTTTTTAGACATAGTGGCCCCAACGGCCAAGTGTTGTATATATCAGTTTGTGCTTGTATGTGTAATTATTTTCATTGATACATGATATCATGCTTGTCAGAACATTTAGTTATCATAGTTACATGGATGGGAAGTACAAGGTTATGAATTGGTTCTCTCGGGCCTTTATGGCTACGGGTGCTTGTCCTCCCCAATAAGATTGAGGCGTGACACCCAAGCTCGATGCATTTCTATCATTTGTTGTCTTAGCCTCCTAATCTCTTGCTTCAAATTATCATTTTTCTGATTCTTTGTTTGATCCATGGTGTCACTCTTTATATCTTTGTTGGACACAACTAACCCTTTGGATTTGATGTGATGTGAAGGACCAGCCAGAAGCCACAAACCAACCACCTTAAACTGACTCAACAAAAAACAACAAATATGTTAGAGTTCAACACTTTTTCAAAACCTCTTTTTCCTTTTTTTTTTAAATGATCACCGAACCCAAGAAGGGCGCCTATGTATCTCACTCCCGAGAGAGGATAATCGGGTGTGCGTAGTTCGTGAAGTCTTGCCAAAATGGCTAATTAAACTCTGTTTTTTTTCTTGGAACTTTAAGAAGAAAAGAAAACAACAAATTATCAAAAGAATGGACGAAAATCTTTTTGAGTTTTCCAGCTTTGAAAATCCCTATGCAAAATGAAACCTATGGTTACCAAAGAAAAAATCTTTCTTTTGGATTTTCGAATCTGAAATTCATGCGAAAATTAAACTTGAAATTATTAAAGAAAAATCTTTTTATAGTTTTCTTTTAAAGATGCATATGACACCTACTCTAAATGAAGAAAAATATTTTTTTGATTTTTAAAATAAGATTCCCGAACCAACAATAAGTTGCCTACGTATCTCACTCCCGAAAGAGGAGAATCAGGGGTGGTAGTTCGTCCAGATTGGACAATCAACGATTAACTAATAGATTGACCCTAACTTAAGAGACAAAACCAAAGATAAACGAATAAAATCTTTTTTATTAGACACTTCAACTAAGACTGACACCAACAATTATGAAGAAAAATCTTTTTGGTATTTTCATTAAAGGAAATGTACAAAATTTTTGGCATCTTTTTTGAATTTTTCTTTTATAAAAAGCTCCTAAAAGTGATTTTTTTTTTTTGGAATTCAAATTATGAATGCATTCTAAAGGAGATAAAGGAAAAATATTTTTGAGTTTTTTTTTTGTTTTTGAGTAAATGCGTGAAAAAGGTAAGAAATTTTGAATTTTTGAATTGAGAAAAATAAAGGCCATAAAGAACTCTAAAAAACTGTGAAAATCTCTTTTTTTTTCTTTTTTTTCTTTACTTCTAACAAAAGTTTTCCCCAAATCAGTCCGTCAAATGACCACGTACCCTCAAAAATGCAATATTTAGCACATAGGGATACTTTAGAGGTGAGTCTCCTACAAAGGACCAAGTGGGCTCCTCTAGGTCTCAATATGATGCACATAAGCATGACCTAAAGGCTGACCTACGTTGGGGTTCACTAACACGGCTGTTCAGGGGAGCGTATGGTCGATAGTGGCTGCTTTGCTTTCCAGCTACTCCATAACACCAACGGCTCCCCCCCTAAAATAAGGGTGACTCAACTAGAGGTTGTGTACAACACGTGTACTATGGATTTATTGCGGAAAGAAAGAATCGGGTTATGCACATGATGACAAATATAAAAGCAGTAACACATAGGATAAATACTGTAAATAAAAAGCACAAAAACGCACATAAGTGATAACAATACCACAAAAAATTACAAACAATGCTTATACACTCGAAATGTCAAACAAAGACGATACGACTCTACAAAAAGTTCAAATTCTGAAAAGTTATCCCCAGCAGAGTCGCCAGAGCTGTCACACCCCTTTTTTTTAATCCGAAAGGATTCCATTTTATTGTTCGAAAGGGTTTTCATTATTAAAATGACAAAAAATAAAAATTTTGTTTCGAAAAGGATTATTTACATTTAAACTCAAAGTCGTCACTTGGCATAAATCAGGTGTGCCAAGTCACCCGTGGATATCCTTTTACAAAATGGTTTTGGCTCTATAAAACGGATCCGCGAACAGAAATTCCAGCTAAGGAAGTCTGTTGACCGAGGGGAAGGTGTTAGGCACCCCTCGATCCCGTGGTTCGACCACGGTCGCTTGGTGGAGTATATCGGTTAATTTGAATACTATGAATGTATAAACCACACCAAACATAAATAAAATGATCAATCAAGAAAACAAATCCAAAAAATAATGTTCAGGCCAATTATGCAGTCCAAAATAAAAAAAGAATGCGAAAATGTAAATCTTATTCTACGCTACACTAATCCTAAACTATGCTTTACCCGATGCCTTAGGCCTTGATCACGAATATCCTTCGCATACAAAATTCATTGTGGCATTCCCCGGTGAGTAAATACAAATGACCTCGGGGCATTCCCCGGCCAAATGAATACACTTTTCAAAAGCGATAAACAAAACATTCAACAAATATTCCAAGCATTCCCACAATCCAACAATTCTAAATTTTCCTACCCAAACCTACATTTGCCTATTCATTTCAACATATCACGATTCTATCATGTTTCGACAACATTCATGCTTATTCCGAATTCAACAATAATAAATCAAAAATTAATTTGGATTCGCCCATTTTTATTAATTTCTCAATTCCAACCCCCCACCTAGCTTTGTTTCCATCAATTACACCAAACATTACTCTAATTTATTCCACGTATCCCCGAAATAACATCGTCAAACACATAAAACATCATAACATCGACAAAATCCACCAACCATGATCACAGCACACATAATCAAAAACATTCAACCAATCAAGGCAAAGAAAAGAGAACGAGTTAAGAGAATGGACCTCAATGGAACTTGTTTTCGGTGATAATAGAAATCCAAAATCAAAATCCTTGAATGGGAGCCTCAACAACGACGAAATCCACCTCAGTATTTGAAAAATTATGACCCGAACTGCTCACAATAAGCCGGTTAAAACCAAACAGTATCCAAATTCGCCAAAAAAGTATGAAAATCAAGGAACTCTAAACAAAGTAATAGTAGAACAAATCAACCCATACACAATTTCAATCGAAAGAAAACCGATGAACCCGCAATCCAATTTCAAAATCAAAATAATAAGACAGGAGAAACCAAAACCTCAGTCCACATAGAGGAAGACTGAAATCGGTGTAGCCTGAGCTCTAGTGAGCTCAGCCAGAAATAGAACACAACGAAGGAAAGATTCTGGGTCGATGGGGAGCCTAAATCTGTCGGATAGTTCCAGCGAGACTAGTTGTTTTCGAGTAGATTCATCCAAAATTGAGAGCAAGACCTAGAGATTCCGGCAAAGTAGTCGCCGAAAACAGTGACCAAATGCACAAAATTCGCTTTCCCTCTCAATTCTCACTTCATCTTACCTATTTTTTTATTTTTTATTTTTCTCTTTTTGGTCTGTTTTTTCAAATTTCAACTAGGGTGTGTGTGCGTGATTTTTGGTGTAGTAGAGAGAGTGGTGGGTGGGTGTTCTTGGGGTTGTGTGTGCAGCGTGAGGAAGAAAAGAATTGTGAAGTTGTGTGCGTCTATGGCCAGTGTATCGTGAATATGGTGGAGAAAAGAATATGAAGTCTCTTGAATGAAAAATAGAGGTTTTCTAATGGAGATCTATCTCTGTTCTATTTTTATGAATGAGGTATCTGGTCTATAGAATTATGGAGAAGAAGATAGAATCCTGTATGCCTTTTTACTTTGTGGACAAGAAATATGAGGTTGGGGGGGTAGAGGTAAGGGAAGGGGTATGGGATAGTAAGGGTGTTTAGGTGAGAGGTGAGGTGTTGTTTTTCAATTGAAAGATTGAGGGTTAGGTGTTTATTTTTTATTGGGTGAGTTGTTGGAATTTTTAAGATAAGACAAAATTAGTTAGGGTTTGTTATTTGGATAAAACAAAAGGGAATAAGTAAATAAGTAAAAGATGAGGTGGTTATTCATTTGTTTTTCTTGAAGAAAATTATAAGATGGGATAAAAGTGCGTGATAACAGAGAAAGGATTATTTTCGATGGGAAAAAATTATGTGTCTACAGTTGTGCCTCCACACTCTATGAGAGAGCATGTATTGAATATTTCTGGCGATCAACATTATGCTCTCGAACCCATATTTAAGTCAACTGGTCCTTATAGCTACACTCACCTGCCTAAATTTCCTCTTAACACTGAGAAGCCTGTTATGATAGAAGAACAAGAGAAAATGACCAGAAAATTAAGAGTTTGGAACTGGCTATGAAGAACTACCAAGGGCTTGGGGGTTACAAAAGTGTCTCGTATAAAGATCTGTGTATGTTCTCAGGAATTAACCTTCCCCTCGACTTTAAGATGCCAAAGTTTGAGAAGTATGGACACGGGAATCCGGTGGCGCATTTGAGACGTTATTATAACCAATTAAGAGGTGATGGAGGCAAATAAGAATTACTCATGGCATATTTCGGTTAGAGACTTTCAGGTCTAGCTTCAGAATGGTTTATTGGTCAAGACATCGACAAGTGGAATAGTTGGGATGACCTAGCTAATGAATTCGTGCAACAATTCCAATACAATGTGGAGTTGGTTCCTGATGAGAAATCCTTGACTAATATGAAGAAAAAGAATACTGAAAGTTTCAGAGAATATGTGATTAGATGGTATGAACAATATGCTAGGGTGAAATTGCCAATGAAAGAAAGCAAGATAGTAGAGGTGTTTATTCAAGCGCAGGACGAAACATATTATCAGCACTTATTACCTGCATTAGGCAAGCCATTTATTGAGGTCCTTAAAATGGGGGAGATGATAGAGGATGGAATTAAGACAGGTCGTATTATGAGTTTTGCAACATTGAAAGCGCAAGCAATTCAAAAAGGTTTGGGAAATATTGGAGAGAAAAATAATGAGGAAGATACAACTGCTATTGTAGTTGGACAACGGGAACAGTCAAGAAGACCACATCAGCGTCGCTCTCAGGCTCAAGCCCAAGCTCCACATAAGCACTCCCAAAATCTATTATACTCTGTTCCTCCACCTCCATATCCAGTATATCATGCACAACCATATGTTCAACCCCCACCTTACCCACAATGGGATGCGTGAACTCCTCAGAGTCATCCTCTAACTCTACAAACATACCAAAGCCCTTCTAGGCCCAATTTTTAATGCAAGACAAGCAATAAAATGAGGCAGAAGTTTAGAGATAGCTTCACACCAATTGGAGAGTTATATGCCAGTTTATTTTAGAGATTGGTACTGCTGGGTATGATCACTCCTCTCCTTGGGCACACTCTTAATCTGCATTCAAGAAATTTTGATCCTAATGTATAATGCGCGTATCATTCTGATGCTCAGGGTCATAATATTAAAGATTCTTGAAATTTGAAAAGAGAAATTGAAAAAATGATTCAAGATAGATCAATTATGGTGCAGAACATCGACAGTGAGGAAAGCTCTAGTCATGCTAATATGCAAAACAGTGGCTAAGATGTCAAGCTCAACAATTGGAAAGTCACTCCTCTTCTTGCTAGGATGGATGTTTGGAAGTTTATTTTTTTTTCTATTATTCAAATTATTTCAGGGTTGTAGTTCGGGATCTATATTGTTTTGTGCCTTTGTCATTTTTGTTCAAATCCTTCTATCTTTTATTTCAACTAAATGGAGCGTCCCTTTTCCCTTTGTGTTTTAAATATGTGTTGTTTGTTTGTTTTCTTTACAAGGTAGATTATATTGATTCTAGTGATATGACATGCTAGCAGAATTTTGTACCAGATCTTAAAATTTGATTTAACTATGAACTTTAGTTTTATTTTTTTTCATACCCCTCTTTTGGAATCAAGATAAAGTCAATAAAATGCAAAAAAAAAAAAGAATTGTCGAGCAAAAAAATAGAGTCAGAAAAGTTTTTAAAAAAAAAGAGAAAAATGTGTCAAAAGAAAGAAAAAAAAAGAGTGTCAAGGAAAATAGAGTCAAAAAGGTCCTAAAAAAAGAGTCAATAAAAGAGAAAAAAACGAATAAATCAAAATCAAGCAAAAGAATAAGTTATAGGAATTACGTGTGACCTGATTCTCCTATCTCGGGGATGAGAAACGTAAGCTGCCCTACTCTGGGATCGGTCCAATTAAATAAACGGTTTAGAATTACCCAGTCAAAAAAAACTAGGGCATGCGTTAATCCTCATTGTTTGAGTCGATTTTAAAAGTTGCAAGTCCTACCCCACTTCAAGTGTCGTTTGGGCCTCATGTCATCCTTTCTTTCTAACACTACCCAAAAGCCAAGTTACAACCAAACAAAGACCTTCAGATCAATCTTGGAGAATGATAAGGCTGAGCATGCAATGCATACGATGATGCATTTTGAGAACTACTTGTCTTCCTCGGCATGAGGAATTAGGAGAGAAATAAAAATGAGTAAGTCTTATTGATGAAAACCCTCACGGGCACTATAAGGAGATGGTGAGCTAAGAAAAAACAAAATGACAGAGTCTCATTACTCAAACCCCTCACGAACACCATACGAAAATGATGAGCTAAGAGAAAGAAAATGAGAAAGGCTTGTTGGAAAAAATCCCTTCAAGGCGTCACTAGCCGAATGAAGTCTCCGAATGCAATTGGCCCAAGGAAGTAACTCAGTTTCAGGGTCGTTAACTCAAGAACAATAGGTAGAAAGTTTGGATGGAAGATCAGGCAGCTTAATCCAAAAGACGTGTCATAATCATTAGGGTTGACTGTCATTTTAAGATAAATTTTTCTTTTCTCTATTTCAGCGGGGACATTCATTGTCTTTTCTTTCTTCTCTATATTTATATTTCTATTTTCTTGAGTTAGTTATAAAATAATTATCATTTTTCTCGTATCTTGGAGTCAAGTCTATGTCAAAACAAGTGAGAAAAGATTTCAAAACTGGCTACCAGCTTCTTCAATTGCACAAAGCAAGACAAAAGGCTAGCACATAAAAGAGACATGATTGTGAGCCAAAATAAGGCATGCAAAAAATTTTGTCAACAGACAAGTCTTCGAACTCATGTAAATACCAAAGTTCAAAGGGTTTATCTAAGAAGCCTGGCAAAGCATAGATACTGAGTTTGGGTCAATGATACAGTAAGTCAATGATATATGCTAATGGTTGGAAGCAAGGTTTAACATGACGAGGGCATGAGCGATCACCACGAAAGCTAAAGCCACAAACCAACCACCATGTTTTAAACTCACAAGTTTTCTTTGATGAAATAGGAAACATATTACCTTCAAAGCAAGGGCTTCAAAGCATAAATATCAAGGGGTTCAATGCCTCACTTTAACAAATGCATGAAATAATATTGTTGTACAAGTTTGTTAATCAAATTATGATAAAAAAAATCATTATCCTATATCCAACGGGGACACACTTTCTTGTTCGGGGATTTCAGTTTTCATTTGTTAGGTGATAAACTTCTTAAATTGAACCTTGATTCCTATAATACGTACCTTTTAGTTGAGTCATTCCCCTTGATTCCTATAAGACGTACCTTTTAGTTGAGTCATTCCCCTTGATTCCTAGACCATGTACTTCCTGATCGAGTCATTCCCCTTGATTCCTAGAAGACGTACCTTCTGGTCAAGTCATTCCTCTCAACTTTTAGAAGACATACCTCCTATTTGAGTCATTTCCCTTGATTCTTATAAGACGTACCTTTTAGGCGAGTCATTTCCCTTGATTCCTAGAAGATGTACTTCCTGGTTGAGTCATTCCCCTTAATTTTTTTAAGACATACCTTTTAGTTGAGTCATTCACCTTGATTCCTATAAGATGTACCTTTTAGTTGAGTCATTCTCCTTAATTCCTATAAGACGTACCTTTTAGTCGAGTCATTCCCCTTGATTCCTAGAAGATGTACTTCCTAGTCGATTCATTCCCCTTGATTCCTAAAAGATGTACTTCCTGGTCTAGTTATTCCCTTTGATTCTTAGAAGATATACCTCCTAGTCGAGTCATTCCCTTTGATTCCTAGAAGATGTACCTCCTAGTCGATTCATTCCCCTTGATTCCTAGAAGATGTACTACCTGGTCGAGTCATTCTCCTTGATTCCTAGAAGATGTACTACCTGGTCGAGTCATTCTCCTTGATTCCTAGAAGATGTACTTCCTAGTCGATTCATTCCTCTTGATTCTTAGAAAATGTACTTTCGAGTCAAGTCATTCCCATTGACTCCTAGAAATGCACTTTTTGGTCGAATCATTTCAATTAACCCATAGAAAATGTATTTCTTTGTTTGGATTTTTTAAGTAGTTATGATGTGACTTTCACAAATGTCATCTGATGATAAACTGGGGCAAAATTTAATTTATGTTATCGAAAGCATCATTTAAGACCCTCTTGAAAAATGAGACTTTATTTTTGAAAAGTGAGATTTCTATCATAACCTTTGTTTGGGATAATTTTATGTTTAGTTCTGATGTGATTTCAGGAGCCCGCCTGAAGAACATGACGAATAAATGAAAAGTCAAGAAACAAAATGAAGAAGTTGAAAGTCAGGCAACAAGGTGAAGAAGTTGAAGTCAAGCAACAAGGTGAAGAAGTTGAAAATCAAGCAACAAGGTGAAGAAGTTGAAAGTCAAACAACAAGGTGAAGAAGTTGAAAGTCAAGCAACAAGGTAAAAAAATAGAAAGTCAGTAGAATGAAAAATAGCAAGTCAGGAGCCCACCTGGAGAACAGGGTGAAGAAATTGAAAGTCAATAGGATGAAATTGAAAGTCAGGAGCCCGCTTGAAGAACAGGGTGATGAAATTAAAAGTCAGGAGCCCGCCTGAAGAACAGGGTAATGAAATTGAAAGTCAACAGCATGCCATAAAAATAGGATGATGAAATTAAAAGTCAAGAGACCGCCTAAAGAATAGGGTGATAAAATTCCAAGTCAGGAGCTCGCCTGAAGGATAGGGTGATAAACTAGCAAGTCAAGTGCAAAAGAAGCTGCATAGATAGGATTTTTGTAATTTCATTTATGTTTTAACTTGTAATTTTCATTTTTGATGCAATGACAGAGCCACGGGCCAGAACCTCGATGGGATCTCACTCGACTCTCCAACTCGATTGCCCTTCTTCCTTTTATTTCATTTCTTGAATAATGGTCGGGTTAAAATTTGGTCTCATTGTCTACTTTTTTGTCTGAAAACACTTTGTGTTTACATCAAAAAAGGGGAATGATGTAGACACCTAATTTTGTCCCTCCCAAAGTTCAATTTTATTCATTTTTAGCTCACCTTTCGACGTACCTTCACCTATTCTATGATTTTCCCACAAGGAAAAAAATACAACAAATCCTAACAAACTAAATCCCTAATCCCTAATACTCCCTTATCCTAACTAATTCTTATACCTCATCCTAACCACCCTTACCCCACCTACCCTTACCCCTTACCCACTACCCTTATCACATTTTGGGGGAGGACATCTAATATATACACACACACGATTTCTATTGTGGAAAAAAGAGAGAACAACAATCAGCACCTCCATTTTTTATACATAGTATTGCACATATATACAACATACATAATGAAAACCAGTGAAGAAAACACCAAAAATGGGAGGCCCTATTTTTCTTTCCATTTTTCATCACAGCAAAACACACCATCGCACACACAGAAGTTAGAGAGAAAAATCAATGGAGAAAAAGAAATGGAGAGATTGGAAACGAGAGACAAGAGAGAGAGTTGAGAAAAACAATGAGAAAAAGAGAGAGAGAGATCGAATTTTGTGTTTTTTCGGTGAGATTCTCGTCAGAATCAGCACCGACCAGAAAATCCCTCCCCTCGATAGTCATCGAAAAATGTAAAACCAGCGATTGAAAAAACCAACCCCGATGCAATGATAAATAGTACAATCGACAAAATTCCATCGAAAAATGCTACCCACCGCCGGAATCCAACCTATTTTCATCATTTCTTGACGCCATCTAAGCCCGCCGGAGCTTTGATTACATGGATTTCAGTTTCTTTCTTGTAATTTTCTTTGGTTTTGGCTGCATCTATTGTTCGCGGGATTTGATTCAAATCAATTTTTGAATTTTATCACGAGTTGAACTAATTCATAACTGATCGGGAGAATTGAGTTTTTGGTGTTCGTTGAGGTTCTCAGAGTGGATCTCATCTTTCTTTTTAATTTAATCGAAAGTTTTTGAAGTCTAATTCTTAACTCTACTCTCTTATTATTATTATGTGTTTAATGATGGTTGATTGAATATTTTATTGATGTATGATATTTTTTATCCGTGAATAATCGACCGTGGTATGAATTTGATGATTGAGTATGAGTTTGGATAATTGTTTCATGTGAAAATTCATGGGTTAAAATAAGGAATGTGGTATGAATTTGATGATTGAGTATGTGTTTGGATAATTTTGTCATGTGAAAATTCATGGGTTAAAAGAAGGAATTTGAGGAGGGGTTGAGATTGACGAAATGAAAGTAGATTAATTTTGATTCATTATTGTTGATTTAAATCAAAATTAGTAGAAAAATGCTAAGTCGGGTAGGCAAATTTAGGAATGGTGTTTTGTTGAATGTTTGAATGTACGTGTGAATAGTTCTTTCTACTTTATCGCATAAGATTTAAAGATGTATTCATTCGTCGGGGAATGCCCTGAGGTTATATTGTACTTATTCACCAGAGAATGTCCAGAAGTATCATGTACGCAAAGGAGGCTCGTGATCAAGGCCTGAGGCATCGATTAAAGCATTGGAGCGTAGTTTAGGATTAGTGTAGGTTTACTTTTTAGTACCTTTTTGTTTCAAGTTGTAATAATTGGACTGGACACTATATTTTAGGACTTGCTTAATGTGTTTTGTGTAGTTTATACATTCATAGTGTCAAATTAGCCGATATGCTCCACCAAGCGATCATGGTTGAACCACGGGACCGACGGGTGCCTAACACCTTTACCTCGATCAACAGAATTCCTTAGCCAGAATCTTTGTTCGCAGATCAGTTTTAGATTCAAACCATTTTGAATAAGGATTTCCAAGGGTGACTTGGCACACCCGATACATGCCAAGTGGCGACTCTGAATTTAATTGTAGAAAATCCTTTTCAAAACGAACTTTTATTTTTTGTCACTTAAGAATAAAAACTCTTTTCGATCTTAAAATTAATATTTTTGGTTAAAAAAGGGGTGTGACACAATGCATAGTCATTTGTTTATCCTATCATAGTCGATATAGTTTACTTGATATATAGGAAAAAATCTTTCACCTTCTATGCATCTAACATGTGACTATATGCCTAATATCTCTACAATACTCATGCACTTTTCCATTTTAAATTACTTAGCTTGTCTCCATCCTTCATGCGTTTATTTATCAGAGTTAAACTATTGTCAAGTATCTATAGAGCGATACATGATTGTATTCGTGTGTGTTAGAAATTCTTACATTCCATACATTATGTCTATCACATGCAATATGTTTAAAATAAATGGTCATAATATAGGTGCATTTGTATATGGAATCACATAGCAATATAGTTATAGAATAAAACAAAAACTAGCATTTAAGTAGCTAGATACTAGTAAAGAAATTAGTTTAATATGGAAATTATTACTTTAATGGCTGAATAGTATTTATCATGATACACTTGCATGGGTCTATAAGCCACTACTTGATAAAGTTAACGGCGAAAGAGTACATAGATTTGGCTTGGAATATCACTCGATGTGATTTTGTGCACGGGATAGAGACCAGACCAATGTGGAGTCAGCTGGAATCAGGGGCAGAGTTGCGTGGTGTTAAGGGGGTTCACCCCGAATTCTCTTCGTCGAAAAAATACACTGTATATATATGGTGCAGTTTTTTTCTATGTGTATATATACTAAACTGAAGCCCCTTAATACAAGAAAAATAAATGGCTTAGTGGCAAAGGGGGTGCAACTTTGCACGCGTGAGACCCCCTGGTTGCGGGTTCGATACCCAGTTACAGCAAGAGTTTTACATTTTTTTATTGCTTCATGTGTTTTAGAATTTTAAAAAGAAAGTTTATTTATAAAGACCAAATGATGTTGTTTCCCACATTAAGTTTATTTTTAAAGACCAAATGATGTCGTTTCCTCCACTTTCAGAAAAGGGTCAAATTGAATTAAATTAAAAATTATCACTATCAAGTTTCAACATTGTTTCACTCTCTCCTCCCTTCAATTCTTGAAATACCCGATACCCAATTATTTTTATCAATTTAAAAAGTGCTTTCAAAGTGTTCTTCATCCTCATTTGCACTAAATCTTCAAGTATGTCTCTTAATCTATTATTTAATTGTTGAAATTTCTCTTTAATTTCTTGTTTAGGGTCAAAATTTGGGTTGCAATTTCTTTCATGTTTTGATGCTTGAAGTTGATTTATATTTTGTATGTTGTGTTTATTAACTAACAAAATGACCCTAACTTAAGAGACACAATCAAAAACAAACGAATAAAACTTTTTGGATTTTCAACTAGACACTTTAATCAAGACTGACACCACCAATTATACAGAAAAATCTTTTTGGTATTTTTTTTTTGTTTTTGACAATTAAGTAGAAAAAGCAAATAAAACTTTTTTTTTCATTTTCCTTTTTTTTTGAATTTACGGTACTTTACAAAACGTAAAAAAAAAAAATTTACTTTTTTTGAATTGTGAAAAACAAAAGTCATAACAAATTCTAAACTAAACTACGACATTCCTCTCTCTTCTTTTCATTCTTTTCGCCTCACTTTTTCTATTCTATTTTTTTTTTCATTTTTGCCTATGCACCTTACTCCTAATTTATTTTTTTTCAAAAAAATCAGTCCGTCAAATGACCACGTTACCCTCAAAAATACAACAATTAGCACGTAGGGATGCTTTAGAGGTGAGTCTCCAACAAAGGGTCATGTGGATCTGCTAGGTCCGTATGATGCACATAAGCATGACCTAAAGGCTGATCTACGTTGTGGTTCACTAACAAGGCTGTTCGGGGGAGCGTATGGTCGATAGTGGCTGTTTTGCTTTCCACCTACTCCATAACACCGACAGCTCCCCCCCTAAAATAAGGGTGACTCAAACTAGAGGTTGTGTACAACACGTGTACTACGGACTTGTTGCAGAAAGAAGGCCGGGGGTGGACTCATGATGACAGATATAAAGCGGTAACACATAGGATAAATAATATAAATAAAGAGCACGAAAAAGAACAAAAAGTGAAAATAACACAAACAATAACCACAAACAATGTTTATACACTCGTAATGCCAAACGAAGTCGATACGACTCCAAAAATAGCTCGAATTCTGAAAACTTGTTATAGTATCCCCAGTAGAGTCGCCAGAAGCTGTCACACCCCCTTGTTTATGCGTACTCCAAAAAATGGATATATTTTAAAGTTCGAAAGGGTTTTATTATTTAAGTGATAAGAAATGAAAATTTGTTTTGGAAAAGGATTATTTGCATTTTTTATTCAGAGTCGTCACTTGACATAATCCGGTGTGCCAAGTCACCTTTGGAAAATCCTTTTCGAAACCTTTTGACTCTTAAACCGGTTTGCGAACAGAGATTCCGGCTAAGGAATTCTGTTGACCGAGGGGAAGGTGTTAGGCACCCCTCGATCCCGTGGTTCGACCACGATCGCTTGGTGGAGTGTATCGACTATTTTGGCATTATGAAATGTATAAACCATACAAAAGAACACAAAATAATCAAACAATAAACAAGACAAAACAGTCCAAGAACGTAAAAGTCCAGTCCAATTATACAGTCCGAAAAATAGAAAAAAATACGAAAATAAAAATCCTAGTCTAAAACTAAATCTAAGCTCCTACCCGACGCCGCGGGCCTTCATCACGATCATTTTCCGCCAACATGATACGTCGGGGCATTCCCCGGTGAATAAATACAAGTGATCTCGGGGCATTCCCCGGTTAAATAAATACATCTAAATTAAATACGATAAACTAGAAAGAAACATTCACACGCACATTCCAACATCCAACAAAACACTTATTCCTAAATTTCGCCTACCCGAACCTACGATTGCCTACCCGCTTGACTTATCATGATACTATCACGAAATTGATAATTAGCCGTGAAAGTAACCATAACGACGAATCGAAACAACAACAAATCAAAATTAATCCTAATTCACTTTAACAATTTTTAACTCGCGCCCCGAATTCCCTTTAAACCACATGATTAATGCATGTTTCGATTTTCCAATCACATTTCATAATCCGAAACCAACATCAAACACAACACAAACAACGAAGATTCAAACCAAACACACAACAAATAAATCATCCACACCAACAACATCAATAAAAAGTCAAAATAAATTAAAGATTCGGTTAGAAGAAATGGACCTTGATGAACTAATCCTCGTCGATAATAAAGAAATCCGAAGACCAAAATACTCGATCGGAGAACCTCACAACGAACAAACCAAACTCGGTATTAAAATATTAATCGGACAGCTCCAAAACCAGTGAAGAAAAACTTTACTATACGAAACCCAACCAAGAACGACGACGCGATTCGATAAAGACGACTCGAAATCCACTATCGAAGACGAACCAAGAAATAAACGACACCAAGATCAACCAACAAATAGTAGGAAACCAAAACCCAACGCAGATCGAGCTCTCGGGAGCTCCGGTGACGAACAGACGGCGGTGGCTGATCGGCTATGATGACTACCGTTCGGGGGTTGGGTGTTGATAGCGGAGGCAAATCTAGGCGCTGACGAGACAGATCTGGAAGGTGGAGAACAGAGCGGTGCCGGCACTAGTTCGCCAGAGGAGAAGAGAGATCACGGCTGAAAGAAGGCGGCGGTCAGTTCGGGTCCCTGACCGGCGAACGGTGTTCACCTGGGATAGCTGTTTCGCCGGCGAACGGAGAGGGTTTAACGGACGAGCCGATTTCGGCGATGACAGGCTGGCTGTCGTCGTTGACCGGATAGAGAAGTGGTGATCTTGAGCGAAGGCAGCGGCTATGGCTGCTCCGACGTTGGCGGTGGAGGGCGGCCACCAGAGGTTTTTTAGAGAGAGAGAGGTAGAGAGAGGTGAGCTGATTTTTTCTTTTTTTGGTTACTGCTAATCCCTTTTTTTGTGTATGTGGGTATGTATATATTGTGTTTTGATGCCTTTCTTCTTGGACAAGAAAAAGAGAGGGGGTGGGGTAACGTGGGGTAGGGGTAGTGGTGAGGTGTTATTTTTATTGGGTAGGTTGTTAGCATAAGATAGGGTTAGTTATTTTATTATTTGTTTATTATTTTTTTTGTATTTTGCGGGGTATAATGACATGGGTGAGGGTACACGGTAGGATAAAATAAGAGTGGGTAAAAAATGACATCGTGGAGGGTACATGATATGCTAAGGTAGAAAATGAATAAAATCAAACTTCTAAGGGGGGCAAAATTACGTGTCTACATCATGCCCCCTTTGAATGTAAACACGCAGTGTTTTCAGACAAAGAAGTAGACAACGAGATCGAATTTTGACCCAACCATTATTCAAAGAAAGAAACAGAAGTAAGAAGGACAACCGGGTTTTGACTTAAGACATCCCACCTACTCAGATTATGAGAGGATCGAGTGACAAGTATCTCAACTCTTGGAAGGAGGTGAACTATTCTAAGTTGCAGAGTCGAGTGAGGTTCCGTCGAGGTTCCGGTCCGCAGCTCTGTTATTACAATAAAAATGAAAATTACAAGTTGAAATATAAATGAAATTACAAAATCCTATCTAACAGCTTCTGTTGGTTCTTGACTCGACTTTCATCACCCTATTCTTCAGGTGGGCTCCTGACTTACAATTTCTTTTACCTTGTTGCTTGGCTTTCAATTACTTCTCTTTTTTACTTGACTTTTCATTTCTTTACCCTATTCTCCAGTCGGGCCCCTGACTTGTTGTTTCATCACCCTGTTCTTCAGGTGGGCTCCTGACTTGCTATTTCATCACCCTGTTCTTCAGGCGGGCTCCTGACTTGCTATTTCATCACCCTGTTCTTCAGGCTGGCTCCTGAAACACAAAATTAAAACTAGAACGAAAATTATCCCAAACAAAATTATAGTAAAGTAGTATTTCATTTTGAAAGTGTCGTCCCATTTTCCAGGAGGGTCCTCAACAGAAAGTAAAGTCCCATTTTTCAGGAGGATCCAGAACAGAAAGTAAAATCCCATTTTTAGGAGGGTCCTGAACATAAAGTAAAATCCCATTTTTCAAGAGGGTCCTGAACATAAAGTAAAATCCCATTTTTCAGGAGGGTCCTGAGTAGAATGTAAAATCCCATTTTTTCAGGAGGGTCCTGAGCAGAAAGTAAAATCACTGAACAGAAAGTAAAATCCCATTTTTCAGGAGGGTCCTGAGTAGAAAGTAAAATCACTGAACAGAAAGTAAAATCCCATTTTTCAGGAGGGTCCTGAACATAAAGTAAAATCCCATTTTTCAGGAGGGTCCTGAACATAAAATAAAATCTTATTTTTCAGGAGGGTCCTGAACAGAAAGTAAAGTCCCATTTTTCAGGAGGGTCCTGAACAGAAAGTAAAATCCCATTTGAAGTAGGGTCCTGAGCAGAAAGTAAAATCCCATTTTTCAGGAGTGTCCTAAACAGAAAGTAAAATTCCCATTTTTTAGGAGGGTCCTGAACATAAAGTAAAATTCCATTTTTCAGGAGGGTCCTGAACAGAAAGTAAAATTCCCATTTTTCAAGAGGGTCCTGAACATAAAGTAAAATCCCATTTTTCAGGAGGGTCCTGAGCAGAAAGTAAAATCCCATAGATGTGCATTTCCAATGGTAGCTGAATCAAGTGAAACGAATTTGCCCCTGTTTCAATCAAAGAAAAATTTGTCAGTTAAAAACTTAGTGGTGGCTTGCAGATCTTGGCTTTTCAGGTATCTGCCCAGCATCGTTCCTTTCATCTTTGTTCCACATCGCTAACACTTGCCCTGTCTTGCCGTATCATTGACCCAGATCCAGATTGAGGGAAATGAGTTTTGACTCAAACAATGGGTTTCCATTTTTACAATGCCCCTGAGGTGCACTCTTTTCCCAAATCTGAAATGCTTCCACAGATCCAATAGCCTGTCGGTTGATAGACTTCCTTTGCTTCGTGTTGAATTACACTCATGTTTCTTTCCTGTGCTGTTCCTCATATAATTGGAAAGACTGGTAGTAAATTTTGAAATTCTTTCTCACTTGTTTTGTCACAGACTTGACTTAAAATATAAAGAAATGATGGTGACTTTTATTTTGATAAATAACATAAGAAAAGACAAAAAGCATGAATATGTAAATGAAAGAAAAGGGCAATGTCCCATATTTAAAAAGAAAAACTTATCTGAATACGACGACCAACTCCAATGAGTATGACATGTGTTTTGGATTGAGCTGCCTGATCTTCCTACCCAAACTCCCCATTTGTTGTTGAGTTCGTACCTTTTCCTCTGAGCCGCTTCTTCAAATTCATTGGACTCATACATCACATTCGATTGACGACAGCTTAAAAGACTTTCGCCAACAAATCTCTTTTTTCTCTCTTTTCATTTTTCCCTTGAACTCTCCATCGCCTTACGGTGCCCGTGAGGGTTTTCACCAATAAGACTCTCTCATTTTCATTTTCTCTTAACTCACCATCGCCTTATGGTGCCTGCAAAGGTTTTCACCAATAAGACTCTCTCATTTTCATTTTCTCTCAAGTCACCATCGCCTTATGGTGCCTGCAAAGGTTTTCACCAATAAGACTCTCTCATTTTATTTTTTTATCAACTCACCATCGCCTTATGGTGCCTGCAAAGGTTTTCACCAATAAGACTCTCTCATTTTATTTTCTCTCAACTCAATATCGCCTTATGGTTCCTGCAAAGGTTTTCACCAATAAGACTCTCTCACTTTTATTTCTTTCCTGATTTCTTATGCTGAGGGAGACAAGTGGCACTTCATACAGTATCATCATATCCATTTCATGCTTAGCCTTAACATTATCAAAAATTGATCTAAAGGGCTTTCTTTGGTTGTAACTTGGCTTTTGGTTAAGGTTAGAAAAGATGGTAAGAGGCTCAAACGATACTCAAAGTGGGGGTGGGACTTACAACTTTTGGAATCGACTCAAACAACTCATTAACTCATGCCCCATTTTTGTTGACTGGGTGAATCTTAAATCTTTATTTGGTTGGACCGAGCCCAAAATAGGGCAGCCTACGTATCTCACTCCCGAGAGAGGAGAATCAGGTCGCACGTAGTTCCATCAGCTTGTTCTTTGTTTTGATTTGATTTTGATTTTGATTTTTTTTATTATTATTTTCGAACTTTTTCTTTTGTTCTTATTTTCTTGACATTTATCTTTGACTCTATTTTGATTCCAAAAGAGGGATATGAAAGAAAAATAAAACGAAGCTCAAACGGGTAAACAAGGGATAACACAATATTTGGATAGAAAAATAAAATGCCTTCATCATATCAATCTTCGAAAATGCAAGTACTAAACATGCAATAAAATCAACAAAGGATCAAATATCATACATAATATCTTTTGACCGCATCAGCATTGATAGCCATTTCTGCCATTTTGCCTTCAATATTTGTCAAATATAAGGCTCCATTGGGCAACACTTTCTTCACAACAAATGGACCTTGCCAGTTAGGGGAGAACTTGCCTTTTGCTTCAACCTGGTGAGGAAGGATACATCTCAATACCAACTGACCAACTTCAAAATTCTTGGGACGGACCTTTTTCTTATACGCTCAAGCCATCCTCCTCTGATACAACTGGCCAGACACACAGACGTTAGCCTTCTTTCCTCAATCAAACTCAAATGTTCCAGTCAGGTTTTTACTCATTCGTCATCATCAATCTCTGCTTCTACAATGACTCAAAGAGAGGGAATTTCAACTTCTGCAGGGATGACTGCTTCTGTCCCATACACCAATAAATATGGAGTTGCCCCTGTTGAAGTGCGAACAGTGGTGCGATAACCTAGCAATGCAAACGGCAACTTTTCATGCCACTGTCTAGACCCTTGTACCATTTTTTGCAGTATCTTCTTTATATTCTTATTGGCGGCTTCTACAGCACCATTGGCCTTTGGGTGATACAGAGTAGAATCTCGATGTGCCATCTTAAATTGTTGACACACTTCTTGCATCAAATAACTATTGAGATTGGCAGCATTGTCTGTAATGATCATCTTAGGAATTCCAAATCTACAAATGATATTGGCATGAACAAAATCTACCACCGCTTTATTCGTCACTAACTTGAAAGTTACTGCTTCTACCCATTTTGTGAAGTAGTCAATGGCTACCAAAATGAATCTATGCCCATTTGATGCGTTCGGCTCAATCGGTCTAATCACATCCATTCCCCAAGCCACGAACGGCCATGGAGCGGCCATTTCATGCAACTCAACAGGAGGAGAACGTATCAGATCACTGTGTACCTGACATTGATGACACTTTCGAACAAATTGAATAGAATCCTTTTCCATAGTAAGCCAGTAATAACCTGCTCGAAGAATCTTCTTTGATAAGACATGACCATTAATATGCGACCCGCATACTCCAGAGTGTATTTCAACCATGATTGCCGAGGCTTCTTTTGCATCTACACACCTCAAAAGTCCGAGATCTGGGGTTCTCTTATACAAGATTCCCCCACTTAAGAAAAATCCACTAGCCAAACGCCTAATAGTCCTCTTTTGATCGTTGGTGGCATATGCTGGGTATTCTCTTGACTGAATGTACCGCTTGATATCTAAGAACCAAGGTTCTCCATCGAGCTCTTCTTCAACCGCATTATAGTAAGCATGCTGATCACGACTCTGTATATGCACTGGATCGATGTAGGCTTTATCAGGATGTTGGAGCTTGAAGACAGAGTGGCTAAATCATCAGCAATTTCATTATGAATCCTTGGAATATACCTAAATTTTACTAACACAAACCATTGACATAGCTCCTGCAAGCATTGTCGATACGGGATGAGCTTCAAATCTCGCGTCTCCCAATCGCCTTGAATTTGATGGACGGGCAAATCTGAATCTCCCAACACTAATAATTCCTAGACTCCCATATCAACAGCTAACCTCAAACCAAGAATGCAGGCTTCATACTCTGCCATATTGTTAGTACAGTAGAATCGAAGTTGTGCTATTACTGGGAAATGTTGTCCCGATTCAGAGATAAGAACCGCACCTATTCCGACTCCTTTCATATTGACAGCTCTATCGAAGAATAAGCTCCAACCTGGATCAACATCTATAACGACTTCATCGACACACAACACTTCTTCGTCAGGAAAATATGTCTTTAATGGCTCGTACTCTTCATCGATGGGATTCTCAGCAAGATGATCTGCCAAAGCTTGGGCTTTCATGGTGGTTCGAGTCACATATAAAATGTCAAACTCGGTAAGCAATATTTGTCACTTTGCCAATCGACCTGTCGACATAGGCCTCTGAAAGATATACTTCAAAGGATCCATGCGGGAGATGAGATAAGTAGTATAGGATGAGAGATAATACTTCAACTTCTGTGCTACCCAAGTTAGGGCACAACACGTCCTTTCAAGAAGAGTATACCTGGCCTCATATGCGGTGAATTTCTTGCTAAGATAATAAATAGCCTGCTCCTTTTTGCCTGTGACATCATGTTGACCCAGGACACAACCGAAAGAATTGTCCATGACTGATAAATATAAGATCAAAGGCCTACCAAGCTCCGGGGGTACCAGCACGGGTGGATTTGACAGATATCTCTTGATTCGATCGAACGCTTCCTGACATTCTTCAGTCCATTTTACCGCAGCACTCTTTTTCAGCAACTTGAATATGGGCTCACAAGTGGTCGTGAGTTGAGCAATAAACCTGCTAATGTAGTTTAGTCTACCAAGCAAACTCATCACCTCCGTTCTATTCTTGGGCGGGGACAAATCCTGAATGGCTTTGATTTTCGAGGGATCTAATTCAATTCTCCGACGGCTAACTACAAACCCCAACAGATTTTTAGATGGAACTCCAAATACATATTTTGCCGGGTTGAGTTTGAGATTATACCTGCGAAGCCTTTCAAAGAACTTTCTTAAATCTTTTACATGGTCGGCCTGACTTTTTGACTTAATAATAACATCATCCACGTAAACCTCAATCTCCTTATGCATCATGTCATGAAACATAGTGATCATGGCTCTCATATATGTTGCTCCAGCATTCTTCAAACCGAACGGCATCACTCGATAACAATAAGTTCGCCATGGTGTGATAAAAGACGTCTTCTCTGCGTCATCATCATCCATAATGATCTGGTGATATCCGTCATAGCAATCCACAAAAGAGGCAACCTCGTGTTTAGCACAGTTGTCTAACAAAATGTGAATGTTGGGCAGTGGAAAATCATCTTTTGGACTTGCTCTATTTAAATTATGATAATCAACACATACTCGAATTTTACCATCTTTCTTTGGTACGGGGACAACATTGGATAACCACATAGGATAGCGAGCTACTCGAATTACTTTGGCTTCAAGTTGTTTCATGATTTCCTCTTTAATTTTAATACTTACATCTGTTTTAAACTTTCTCAACTTCTGTTTGACAGGAGGGAATGCGGGATCAGTTGACAATTTGTGAGCCACTAACTCAGTGCTTAATCCAGGCATATCATCATAGGACCATGCAAAAACATCCTTATAATCCATTAATGCTTGAATCATTTCATCTTTTAGCTATGGCAAAACATGTACACTGATTTTAGTTTCCCTAATGTCTTCTTGATCCCCTAGATTTATTGGCTCAGTCTCATTCAAATTAGGATTCGGTTTGTCTTCAAACTGTTCCAACTCTTTGCTTATTTCTTATAGTGCTTTTTCTTCATCATATTCCCCATCCTGCTTCATTACATCTGGATTAGTTTGGATTTTAAGATCAGGCTGAAAATTCCGTATGCATGTCATGTCATTAGAATTAGCATAAAGAGAACTGTGTAAGAAAGAAAAACAAAATATATTAGACACAAAACAAAAGGGACATTGCATTTCATTAAATAAAAGATAGAAGGGTTTAAACATAGATACCAACATAACATAAACAAACTAAAAATCCGAATTACAACCCTGAAATAACTCAGATAAACAGAAAAAAAAAACAAAATAAACTACCAAAATTCCCTCCTGACTGGGAGAGGAGTGACTTCCTAATTATTGAGCCGGACAGCTGGACCTATGAATTGCACGTCTGCCATACTGGTACCTTCTCCTGCTTTGACCATATCAACTTCAATAAAAAGGTTCTAGAAGTCATCAACCAATTCAACTTCAAATTCCATATGCTTCGTGACACCGCTCTTAACAAATGATTCACTGAGTAGTGGCATGGGGCGAGGGAGTGACCATGTTTCCTTTTTCCTTCCCTTAGCTTTCTTCAGATCTTCAGCCGTAGGCTCAAACCCCTGACCAAACATGCCCACTTTCTCACTCAGACATATGGGATGAACTATATCGTGCAGAGACACTCCCAAACCCTTTCCTGGCTCAAATTTGTATTTCCAAAGTTCACTCACCATCATGATAGAAGCAGAAGACAATTGCGGTCCCGGTATAGCCTGTCATTCAGGGATACGACTCACTGGAACTGTATCAAAAATTTGATAGACAAATATCTCCTCTACGTTATTTGCTTCAATAAGAGACAAGGGAGAATCTTCGTAGGCTGACAAATCTCCTTCACCATGAATAACTACTTCTTGCATGTCATGCTCAAACTTAATTATTTGGTGCAGTGTAGATGCAATCGCCTTGGCCTTGTGGATCCACGGCCTTCCCAACAACAGATTGTAAGAGGATTCTACATTCAATACTTGAAACTGTATGGCAAACTCAACAGGCCCTATGGTCAACATTAGTTCTATTTTGCCAATGGAATTTGATTTTGCACCATCGAAAGCCCTAACACATACATTGTTGGGCTTGATCCTGTCAGCACTAATATTCAACTTTTACAAAGTAGAAATAGGGCAAATATTTGCGCCTGAACCTTCATCAATCATGACATGAGTGACGTAGAAATCTTCACACTTCACTGTAATGTAAAGGCCCCGATTATGCCCTGTACCTTCAACAGGCAATTCATCATCAGAAAAGCTGATTCGATTGACCTCAAAGATTTTTCCAACCAGTTTCTCAAGCTGGTTGATTGTAATCTCCCTTGGAACATATGCTTCATTTAATACCTTCATTAAAACATCACGATGCTCCTTGGAGTGCAACAACAAAAATAAAAGGGAAATTTGAGCAGGGGTTTTCTTTAACTGGTCTAATATTGAATACTCTGGCAACTTCATCTTCTTCAAAAATTCTTCGGCTTTCTCTTCAGTGATAGGCTTTTTGATAGATGACGGTCCACTCACCGTTGGCTTGGACTTTCTTAAGCTTTCAGGCACGAAGCATCTTCCTAACCTAGTCAAACCTCCTACCTCATCTACATCTTCCACCACTTCTTTCCCGTGATAGGTCATCACAGTCCGCCCATAATTCTAGGGAATCCTTTTTGTATCAACTATCGGAGGTTGGGTCACCGGTTTGAGGACAATAGGCGATGCCAGTGCTCCTTTCACCGTCAAGATGGGCTGACTCAGAGCTCCCACCACTGTCAACTTGGGTTTATCCTGACTTGAATCAACATGCCTTCTGGCGCCCTGTACTGTGATCAGGGGTTTCTTTGTGCTTTCTTGGGCTTTATCTTCTCTCATTCCTTCCCGGTTCAATGACATTGCTTTCAAAGATTCTGCTACATTCACCGATTTCTCTTCAGTGGTCTGTATCTTGACAATAGGCTTATAGTCCCTCGAAAACTCTTTCCCATCATATATCAATTCTAGCATATTGGCTTCAGCATGGGTTGGCAACGGATTCTGGTTAATGTTTGGACCCTCCGGGACCTGGACCAGCATCTGATTTGTGTTAATTAAATCTTGGACAGCTCTCTTTAAATGCCAGCATTTATCGATATCATAGCCTGGAATATCAGAACAGTACGCACACCTTAAAGAATAATCAAGATTTCTCGACGGTGGATTTGAAAGCCTTCCTTAAATTGGGCTTAAAACCTTCAACTTTCTCAACCTATCAAACAAGCTAGCATACGACTCCCCAAGAGGTGTGAATTGATTTTTGACCGCCTTCTCCTTCTTATACTCGGGCCTAGGCTGAAAGCTGGGTCTGGAGGGGTTTTGGTAATTTGGTGGAGCTAATGGGCAATTTTGTGGAGCTTGCGCGCGCCATTGCGGGTAAGAAGGGGTTTGGGCATATGGTTGTGCGCTATATACTGGGTATGGTGGTGGTGGAATGAAATACAAAGTGTTTTGTGGAGGTTAGTAATAGTGGGGAGAAATATATGGAGCTTGGGTATAGACTTGGGATTGGGGATAGGGGCGAGGTGGTCTTTTAGGATAGGAATGGGTTCCAGCTACGACAGTCGCCATGTCCTCTTTCTTCTTCCTACCTCCAAATGAACCAGTTCCACCTTGAATCACTTGTGTGGTAGCTTTTAATGCGGCAAAACTCACTATTCGGCCGTTCTTAATTCCATCCTCTATCATCTCCCCCATTTTGAGAACTTCCATAAAAGATTTTCCCATTGCCGGAAGTAAATGCTGAAAATAGGTCTCATCCTGCGCCTGAATGACAACTTCTACCAACTTAATTTCTTTCATTGGAGGCTTTACCCTGACGGCCTGTTCACGCCACCTTATCGCGTATTCCCTAAAACCTTCAGTCTCTTCTTCTTCATGTTGACCAAGGATTTTTCGTCCAGAATCAGGTCGATGTTGTACTGAAAATGTTGAACAAATTCAGAAGCCAAATCATCCCAGTTGTTCCATTTATCAATATCTCGATCGATAAACCATTCTGAGGCCAGATCTGAAAGACTCTCGCCAAAGAAAGCCATGAGCAGTTCTTCTTTTCCCTCTGCAGCCCTCAACTGGTTACAATATCGTCTCAAGTGTGCAACGGGATCACCGTGTCCTGCATACTTTTTGAACTTAGGCATCTTAAAACCGGGGGAAAGATTGATGTCTGGGAACATGCACAGATCTTTATAAGAAACACTTCTGTAATCTCCGATCCCTTGCAGATTTTTCATAGCCTGATCTAAACTCTTCAGTTTTCGGGCTATGATATCCTGTTCCTCCGTTGCGACAGGTTTCTCCGCATCAAATGGAAATGCAGGCGGTTGAGTGTACCCATATGGTTCATTCACTTGCAAAGTAGGTTTCGGGGCATAATACTGACTATTTGAAACCTTCAGTGCTGGCTCACTGGCAGACCTAGGAAGCCTCATTGTGGGACACGCGACATATATGCTAGTTTCATATGGTGGCGGAACCACGAATACCGGTGTGATTGGTGGCGCTGGCTGAGCAGCGGGTCTTGATTGGGGAGCTGCCAAGGGCACACCAGAACTGCCAGGATAGTAATATCGCGGAGTGAACCCCGACGCGTGCTCAGGTGACTCAGTAGGAACAGAAAATTATGCCTAAGAGAGCGGTAGGCAATTAGAAATATTCCCAAAACCTTCAGAGAGTGGAGGAGGAGGCATTCCGCTGGCCCATGCCCGGTGCAAATCTATCAATTGTTGCCTGAGCCTCACTACCTCATCAGTGTGTTCAGAACTTTCTTCCCTGTGATCCTGATCCAGGTCAACGAGTGAATTTTCAATCTCCCTGCTAGCCATGGCGAGCTTTGCTTTGGATCTGGTGAAGTATGGGTGACTAGCCAGAGTGCTGCAAACCTACCACTGTTATCTGAAAGAACATGCTCATCAAAGATGACATCCGTTAGGATTAGGGCACATAACAAGCATGGGAATCACATTGGTGAAATTGCCCTAAATTCATGCTCATTTCTACCAACTTTTGAGGGTAGCGAGGTCATTTTAACATCATCTTGATTTTTGTCTACACTTTTTTTTTATCTACACTTATTATTATTTTTCTTTCCCTCTCTTTTTCTCTTTTTTTTTCTTCTCTTTTTTTCGTATCAATCTCTGCTCTTTTCTTTTCTCTTGTTATCTACCTTTATTTTATCATTGTTTATGGCTTTTGTTTTTCTTTAAAAGAGGAAAAATGAAAAACAACGAAACAAAATGATTAGATCGAACCCAAAAGTAGGTTGCCTACGTATCATGTTGTACATGAATCAGATCTTGTGTAGTTCGGGCCTTGCCCAAAATGGCCAATTAAACTCTTTTTTCTTGAAACTTTAAGAAGAAAAGAAAACTAACAATTTGTCATAACCTTGTGAAGAAAGAAAACAACAAAACGTATAAAAAGTTTGGGACCACTGTAAAACGAAAAAAAAAATGAATACGAAACAACATTATAGACCCCTAAGACGACACAGGTAAAATTACTAATAAAGACTCTAACACCAAAAACAACTTGACTTCGACTTAAAACAGACACCACCCTACAATGACAGACACATAAAAGACTCCAACTGAATAAAGATAAGAAGTTATCTCTCAGACTGGTGCTCTGCGTGATGACCCTAGCTGATATGGACCTGCCTCTGAAGTTCTTTTTCTCCCGTTTAAACTTTGTAGCATATCCTATAAAGACACCCTGATACCGGGGAAGAAGCTTCGGGCCCGCAGAAGAAGCTTCAGGCCCGTAGTCCTGCTTCATGAGGAGTGCACTTGGAAAGATTATTCTGACACCTTTCTACTGTCTTGAACAAATATGCTAGCTGAACCCTCAGTGTTTCCACTTTGGACCCTACATTTTCATCCTGATGATCGTCTACTATGCATTCTTCCTGTATTCTCCCTCTAAGCTGCGCTGGTAAGGGTTGACTGATACCCCGAGGGACAGCTTGCAGCCAAACCTCATATCCCTGAGTGTGGCCCGGATTATCCAAACTTTCTTTGAATGTGTCCACACATAGCTTTGTTGCATGCTTCCAAAACTGTTCATACCTGCTCTCACCTAAGGCTTGGTCCTTGAAGTATTCAACATCCTTCAGAAGATCCACTGCCGGTGGCACGTCCTGTAGCCTACCTAATTGGCGCATTACCCTAGAAGGATTGTATGGTCTAGTGCAATTGAGCCCTAACATAACTAAAGGGAACTGCATCTGACAACCCAACAAGATTATCTTCGGTCGAAGCCACAGATAGGTCCACAAAATGTTATCCTCGATTCTTGATTCAAGAAATTCAATCCAAGCCTTGACTCCCACGGGTAACGAGAATTTATCCAAACGCAACCTGGAGTCCATGACTTTCACTCGATTGGGCATACAACGATCTAACACGTCTGATCTAACTAAAGAAGGCGCATGCAGATGCTCTATCAACCATTACTGCAATATCAAGTTACTGCCCTCAAAAAATCTCCTTCCCCCTTTCACTTCGGTTAAAGCCTTATATATTTCTGTTAAGATCATGGGTATGAGAGTGAACCTGCCCTTTTGATTAATGCCCTTGTCATTTTGATCCTTATGAAATAGGGCCATCACCACAAATTGCAAACGGGTATTAATACGTCTTTCTTCTAGTGGAAACACTAAAGTACCTAACAAAGCGAGGGTGAAGACTTCAAGACGCTTTTTCTCCCATTTCTCCTTAGTCACGTGAAATTCATCCCAAAAGCAATCAAAACCTTCCGAGGGCCCAAATCTATCGAACAAAAAATCTAGGGAAACCCACGAGTCACTTAAACAACCCAAACGGATACCCTTACTTTTTAAACCACAGGACTGCAAAAATCTCACGCCAGTATGATTTCGCGCTCGGATCATATCCTTCTCGATATAGGGCAAATGCAACAAACCAGATATTTCTGCCAAAGTAGGAGTCATTTCACATTCCCCAAACCTGAACACCAAACTACTCGGATCCCAAAAGGTCAACAAGGCCTCTATTAAATCTAGACGAGGGATAACATGCAGAAGTTCCGTAAGATCACCTAATATTTTAATCAATTTCTGCTGATCAACATAGTTAAACATTTCCCACCATTTTATTAACTTTTTAGGCACCTTGACAACCATCAGGACTCTAGACTTGGTGGACAAATCCATCCTGTAATAACACACAAGACGTTACCTCAAAAATTCGACAGGAGTAGAAGATTCCCAACCCTTGGAATTTTTGACGCCAACATATGTCGATGGGACAGACCACATTCATGACTCCAATTTGCCAAACAGAAGTACTGAGCGAAATCAGTCTACTTGGCAAACAACTCTAGATTACGGGACGAAAGACCTAGACTAATACTAAGACCAAGGCCGACACAAAAATTACCGAACCCGCTGAGGGTTGCCTACGTATCCCAACCCGAGGGAAGGGAATCAGGTATGCGTAGTTCATTCAGATTGAACAATTAACGATTAACTAACAAAATGACCCTAACTTAAGAGACACAATCAAAAGCAAACGAATAAAACTTTTTGGATTTTCAACTAGACACTTTAACCAAGACTGACACCACCAATTATACTGAAAAATCATTTTGGTATTTTATTTTATTTTTGACAATTAAGTAGAAAAAGCAAATAAAACTTTTTTTTTTCATTTTTCTTTTTTTTTTTTGAATTTACGGTACTTTACAAAACGTAAAAAAAATCTTTTTTAGTTTTTTTGAATTGTGAAAAACAAAAGCCATAACGAATTCTAAAATAAACTACGACATTCCTCTCTCTTCTTTTCATTCTTTTCGCCTCACTTTTTCTATTCTATTTTTTTTTTTCATTTTTGCCTACGCACCTTACTCCTAATTTATTTTTTTTCAAAAAAATCAGTCCGTCAAATGACCACGTTACCCTCAAAAATGCAACAATTAGCACGTAGGGATGCTTTAGAGGTGAGTCTCCTACAAAGGGCCATGTGGATCCGCTAGGTCCGTATGATGCACATAAACATGACCTAAAGGCTGATCTACGTTGTGGTTCACTAACAAGGCTGTTCGGGGGAGCGTATGGTCGATAGTGGCTGTTTTGCTTTCCACCTACTCCATAACACCGACGGCTCCCCCCCTAAAATAAGGGTGACTCAAACTAAAGGTTGTATACAACACGTGTACTACGGACTTGTTGCAGAAAGAAGGTCGGGGGGTGCACTCATGATGACAGATATAAAGCGGTAACACATAGGATAAATAATATAAATAAAGAGCACGAAAAAGCACAAAAAGTGAAAATAACACAAACAATAACCACAAACAATGTTTATACACTCGTAATGGCAAACAAAGCCGATATGACTGCAAAAATAGCTCGAATTCTGAAAACTTGTTATAGTATCCCCAGCAGAGTCGCCAGAAGCTGTCACACCCCCTTTTTTATGCGTACTCCAAAAAATGGATATATTTTAAAGTTCGAAAGGGTTTTATTATTTAAGTGACAAGAAATGAAAATTTGTTTTGGAAAAGGATTATTTGCATTTTTTATTCAGAGTCGTCACTTGACATAATCCGGTGTGCCAAGTCACCTTTGGAAAATCCTTTTCGAAACCTTTTGACTCTTAAACCGATTTGCGAACAGAGATTCCGGCTAAGAAATTCTGTTGACCGAGGGGAAGGTGTTAGACACCCCTCGATCCCGTGGTTCGACCACGGTCGCTTGGTGGAGTGTATCGACTATTTTGGCATTATGAAATGTATAAACCATACAAAAGAACACAAAATAATCAAACAATAAACAAGACAAAACAGTCCAAGAACGTAAAAGTCCAGTCCAATTATACAGTCCGAAAAATAGAAAAAAATACGAAAATAAAAATCCTAGTCTAAAACTAAATCTAAGCTCCTACCCGACACCGCAGGCCTTCATCACGATCATTTTTTGCCAACATGATACGTTGGGGCATTCTCCGGTGAGTAAATACAAGTGATCTCGGGGCATTCCCCGGTTAAATAAATACATCTAAATTAAATACGATAAACTAGAAAGAAACATTCACACGCACATTCCAACATCCAACAAAACACTTATTCCTAAATTTCGCCTACCCAAACCTACGATTGCCTACCCGCTTGACTTATCATGATACTATCACGAAATTGATAATTAGCCGTGAAAGTAACCATAACGACGAATCGAAATAACAACAAATCAAAATTAATCCTAATTCACTTTAACAATTTTTAACTCGCGCCCCGAATTCCCTTTAAACCACATGATTAATGCATGTTTTGATTTTCCAATCACATCTCATAATCCGAAACCAACATCAAACACAACACAAACAACGAAGATTCAAACCAAACACACAACAAATAAATCATCCACACCAACAACATCAATAAAAAGTCAAAATAAATTAAAGATTCGGTTAGAAGAAATGGACCTCGACGAAACTAATCCTCATCGATAATAAAGAAATTCGAAGACCAAAATACTCGATCGGAGAACCTCACAACGAATAAACCAAACTCGATATTAAAATAATAACCAGACAGCTCCAAAACCAGTGAAGAAAAACTTTACTATACGAAACCCAACCAAGAACGACGACGCGATTCGATAAAGACGACTCAAAATCCACTATCGACGACGAACCAAGAAATAAACGACACCAAGATCAACCAACAAACAGCAGGAAACCAAAATAGATCGAGCTCCCGGGAGCTCCGATGACGGAGAGACGGCGGCGGCTGATCGGCTATGATGACTGCCGTTCGGGGTTTAGGTGTTGACGGCGGAGGCAGATCTAAGCGGTGACGAGACAAATTTGGAAGGCGGAGAACGGAGCGGTGCCGGTGCTAGTTCGCCGGAGAAGAGAGATCACAGCCGAGAGAAGGCGGCGGCCGGTTCGGGTCCCTAACCGGCGAACGGTGTTCGCCTGCGGTGGCTGTTTCGCCGGCGAACGGAGGGGGTTTGACGGACGAGCCGATTTCGGCAACGACGGGCTGGCTGTCGTCGTTGACCGGATGGAGAAGCGATGGTCTTGAGCGAAGGCGGCGGCTATGTCTGCTCCGACGTCGGCGGTAGAGGGCGGCCACCGGAGGTTTTTTAGAGAGAGAGGTAGAGAGAGGTGAGCTGATTTTTTCTTTTTTTGGTTACTGTTCATCCCTTTTTTGTGTACGTGGGTATGTATATATTGTGTTTTGAGGCATTTCTTCTTGGACAAGAAAAAGAGAGGGGGGTGGGGTAACGTGGGGTAGGGGTAGTGGTGAGGTGTTATTTTTATTGGGTAGGTTGTTAGCATAAGATAGAGTTAGTTATTTTATTATTTGTTTATTATTTTTTTTGTATTTTACGGTGTATAATGAAATGGGTGAGGGTACACGATAAGATAAAATAAGAGTGGGTAAAAAATGATATCGTGGAGGGTACATAATATGCTAAGGTAGAAAATGAATAAAATCGAACTTCTAAGGGGGGGCAAAATTACGTGTCTACAGACTGCGATCCAGTAACAAAAGCATACACAGATATGAGGCAACATTGTCATATATTTGACACAAATGCCTTCGGTAAGCCACTTATGAACATTTGTATTTGATATAGGCAACATCACCTAGGCAAATTGTTAGGTGTCTTATGATGAAGAATATTTGAGGAGACATATACAAACTAATAAGGTTGCCTACATAATTCATACTATAATTTCTAAAAATATTGATCCATAATTACTCATTCTTAATACTTGAAATATGAAATGCCAGTTCGACTAGTGCATTAGCCACTGTTTCATATTGAATAACAGTTACTCGCATGTTCATAAGTCCTTGATCTTGATATCTGATCCATATGAGCATTCATACTTGTTACTTGTTATTATGTCTGTTTTACATGCCAATACATGTTTTATATGTACTGACGTCCCTTTGTTCGAGCCACTGCATCTTTGTAATACAGGATTAGGTATGCCGATAAGCAGATTTTCATACTAGGCACTCGTCCCATGTTCTGCAAAGTCATTGGTGAGCTTCTCTTTCATCTGGAGCTAATAGACGTCTAATACTCTTTAGTCATGTTTGTAGTTGTAATTTGGGTATGTTAGGGGTCCCGTCCCAACCATAATCCACTGCATGAATATAGATTCTATTAGAGACTTCGTAGACAGTATTAAATTGTCTCACATGATTATAGTTTCACTTATCTATATCATTTGAGTTCAATGGGCTAAATTTGTGTTATTTTATAGACCCTCATAATTAATTGGAAATAATAACTATTTTACTTAGAATATATGTCAGTGGTATAGCATATGCTTATACGTTTCTTGTTCGCTCTATCTAACTTAGGGGCGTGACAGATAATTAGTGCAGAAGGTACATAATATCAAAAAATGAGTTTGGAGGGGATAGGATCCTCACATAATTTTGGTAAATAATTGATAATTTTATTACCATTTTAAAAAAATTTCTATATCTTTCCCCTATATTATTCTTTGACTAGCTGTCTTCCATTGACAGAAGACTTCATTTTGGCCAACTAGTTAAATTTCAAGATTCTGGAAGATATTGAAAATAACATGATTATATAAAATCTCTTCATAAGTAGAAAAATAATCATTGTTATAACTGAATTTGATACTAAATAATGTTGCTATAAGAAGCATACTAAAATAACCAAATTAAAAAAAAGGGTTTTCTCAAAGGCAATATGGACAAGGCTTCAAGGACTCATGTGTTGTTGGTCGTCATCTTCTTGTTCATTTCACGTTGTTATTGTATATCTCTATTTTCTCTCTCTTTCTATGATGGAATTTATATAACTAGGTAGTTAGATCCTTCAAAAATATATCGAGGAATTAAGGTCTCTTTGCTATTTACAAAATGAAAAAAAAAAACTTATTCAGATCTCCTCTCTATGTAAAAATAAAAATCTCTTGTTGAAATGACACATAAAAAATAATCTACAAAATCAATTCTTTCATATTTATCGATGTACTAACGAGTTTTTTCGTAATTTTTAGGTTTGGTGATAGGAAATGAGTGTAAGCTTAGAGACGATTGCCATATCTCATGTGATGGTCAATTTGGGATTCCAACATGTGTTAATGGGTTTTGTGTATGTTTAGCACCAAAGAAATACTCCCCCGATTTGATAGTTACGTAATAATTTATGATAATATTTTTTTGCTTACTTATTGAACACGTCTGCTCGGGATACTAATTAGTTAATTTTGTGATCTTATAGGTGTATAAGAGGAATGCATTTAATTAAGGATAAACAACATAAATTTCAACACTTTACTACTTAATTACTCTCTCTCCCTACTTTTATAGTAATTACATAAAATCTCATATATGATACATTAGTTAACGTCATGATACTTAGTTTATGATACATTAATAAATCTTTAATTATGGTTAAAAACGAAAAAAAATGATAATTAAGCTTACAGTTGAGCAATTAATGCGCTTAATTAAAGAAATTGTTGTTTAAATTACCTAATATATGTCATTTAATAACTAATGATAACAAATATCATAAGTTTTCCTATTATGTAAAAACTTATGATATATTGTATTATGCTAACAAATATCTCATGTAATAACATTGAGTTTATGATACACTACAATTCATGACACATTACATTTATTTGTGGTTATTAATACATTGTTATATTTATTGCTTAATACTTTATATGTGTAAAAATTATCTGACACATTGTATTAAAAGCTAAATATCTTATGATACATTACTTTATATGCAAATACAACAATATTATATCTACTATTGTATTGTTAATTTAAGTTTCTGATACATTAAATTATGTTGGTTGAGATACATCACTGTAATTAAGTTTGCATTATACGTGACTTATTTTTTAAAATATCTGATAACTATAATTAGCTTATATGATACATTGCTGAAGAATAAAATAGCTTTTGATGTATAATAGTCTAACAGATGGACGAAAATTAATTTATAGAAATTGTAATAAAAACAATCAAAAGTTTTGCTTAAATATCATAGCCATTTTGTCCAGAAAATTTTAATATTTCAATCTACTTTCACGAAAATCAATATCGTTAATATCATAATGAAATGGTGAAAATTAAAAAAGAAGTTAATGGTGGAAAGATGGAGTTGTTAGATTTAATTGAGTAATAGATGAGAATATGATGGAAATTCAAAAGAAAGTTAATAGAAGTTGTAACTTGAATGTTGAAGTAGAAGATGAAGATGAGAACATGGTGGAAATTCAAAATGAGTGAGTTAAGAAAATTGTGGTATATATTTTTTTTATTTTTAGGCTTGATTTGCAGCACAATAAGAGGATGTGTGTGAATTTTTTTAGATGTATCAGAAAGAGGTAACTATTTTGTGTAAAAAAAAGAGTTTTGTAATTAGTTTAGTTAGATGAAATTTCAAGTAATAATAGAATTAAAGGTGTGATTATAAGTAATTTATTCTTTAATTAATTACTTGACAAAATTAAATGATTGATTCATCATTAAGTTGGATTCAGCATTAAGTTGAACACTTTTCACTTGTTCATTCTCTTATTATATAATAAGAGAGAGTTGGGCGGCTGAAGTACTCCGTCATGTCTGCTTCAGCTATTTACTTCGTAATTTTAATATATTATTTCTAATTAATTATTATATGTTATTTACATATTAAAAAATAATAATATTTACTAAAAAAATTAAAATAGATATTTATGGCATGCCTACGTCAGCTTCTTTAATCATAATTTTACTAAATACTATTACCCTAATTAATTATTATAAGTCATCAAAATATTAAAAAATATATATTTAATAAAAAAAATAGATATAAAATGATAAGTTAACTCTTAATGTTTTAAATTAACTTCACGTCTTATATGAGGTCCACTTAATTTTTTTCACAAGTATTTTTTATAGTAATTTTATTATATCACTTCTAATTAGTTATTGTGAGTCATTTAAGACATATTTGATTTGCTGCTTCAATTGTAATTTTACTATATTAACTCTAATTAATTATTATAGTCTAAGCATTATGTCACTTAAATTGAAATATAATGAAAAGTTTTATAAATCACAATAATTAAAATCTTAGATTATTTAAAAAGTGTAATTGACTATCAATGCCACACAGTTTTGAACAGGGAGAGTAACATATATTATTTAAAAATTACAAAAAAGTATTATAAATTACAATAGTTAATAGCTTAAAATATCTAAAAAAAAAAAATTAATCTGTTATATATTTCAAAAAAATACGTACAAAATATTATAAATCACAATAATTAACAACTTAAAAAAATTAAAAGATATAAAATATTTGATTGACTCTTGAAATTATATCAATGCCACTTAAATTGGAATAAAAGAAAAATATTATAAATCACAATAATTACAAACTTAAATTATTTTAAAAATATAATTGACTATCAACGCCATAAAAGTTTGAAAAAAGAGTGTAACATATATTATTTAAAAACTAAAAAAAAAATATAAATTACAATAGTTAACAGCTTAAAATATCTAAAAACATATTAAAAGCAAGATTGATTATCTAAATTTTATTTGTGTCGCATAAATTAAGATAAAAAAATAACATATACTGAGCCCGTATTATCTAAAAAATAGTAATATAGGCCCATCAAATTTTATTTTTCACACTCTTTATTAATTTATACATTTGTAGAGTTTAATTTTAATCGTGAATTAAATTTTTGAAATATAATTGTATATTTGAATAATAAATCATGATTATTAATATAATTATTATTATAATATTAATTTAAAATAGATATTGGATCCGCGCTTTGTATGGGCTTCTTCTCACTAGTACACACATATAAACGAGTTTTCATAATATTTTTGCTTACTTCTAACACGTCTGTTTAAGCTTCTAATTTGTTAATTTTGCGATCTTACAGCACAGAGGTGTAAGAACGTAAAAGATTGCCATTTAAATTGTAATGGTGGGGATGTATTTTGTGTAGATGAGGTTTGTGTATGTACTTGACTTGTATATATTGATCATATATGGAGGTTTTAAATTACATTTTAAGGGGCATCATTGTATGAGATATGTTTACTTACATGGTAGAAAAAAATAAATTCCGCTCTATTTTCGGTGAATCTCGAGTTATTTATGAATATGAGTTTTGGAGGTGTCAAATAAACTAACTGCATGATAAATTCGAATAAACCAAAATAAATTGAAATAATAAACGAATGAGTCAGTAACCTGCCCAAAGGTGAGCTCAAATGTACTAGGACAAGGTATAGGTTAAAACTAATATGCACTCGGTGTATACATCAAACTAATATTCTTGATCATATGGTTAAGCAATTAAATTAAACTAAGGTACTGATGCATGTAAGTTTGAGGCTTTGAGCCGAAGATACGGTACACTAAACAGTACTTAACCTATTGTAAATCTCTTTCAGATTAAATTTTGCAAGGAAATTTTCTCGATATGTTTCTATGTTTTCTTTTTGAAATAGTAAAAAAGTAGTTTTACTGTCTTCGTCCTTGGATGTAGATCATGAACGAACCACGTCAAATTTTTCTCTTTATGGAGAATTTGTTGTCATAGTTTAAGGTTTGCTTCATTAGGAATTGTAAGACACCTAGTTATTAGAGTTTAAGGCAAAATGAGTACAAGAACAATCAACAACAACTCTCATTCCATTACAACACAATTGCTTTTACAAATGGCTCTTTCTTGAGTTTGCAATAATCATTCCAACAACACAATTTGTTTAAAAGAATTTCTCTATCTTGAGCTTCTTAAAAAACGGATCACAACAATATTGTAGAAATCTAAAATCTGTGGACTCTACAAAAAGAATTCAAATTCTGTTAGAGTTCTTAGAGTGTAATTTACCCTAAACCCTGAATTATTCCTAAATAAAGAGGCAAATATTCCCTTAAATAGCATCTTGAATATCTCAGAAATTCGGAATATTCATAGATCAAAATCCTCTTTCTTGATAATCAAATACATCAAGAAGATCCATATTCCTATATTTGAGAAATACGCTACGGCCCTCGAATTATGGAGATCCATATTCCTCTATTCGAGAAATACACTACAATCCTCGAATTATGGAGAAAATCATGAGAGATCAATCAAGGGAGGAACAGAATTGTACCCATATTCGTTATTAATAAAATGTTCTTGTTTCTTCATGTTTTATTTGTGATTGTAATTTATTATTCATCACTGTAAAATTTGTTGCAAACAAATTGGCACGCCCAGTGGGACCAAATCTGCCCTTCATCTCTTCTCTCATAAATCAAATATGTAAATCTGTAGCCGCAGGATCATAAAGATGGAAGCGGTACTTCAAGACTCGTCTTTGAGTTTCATCAAGTCTACACTCCGACGAGCCTTGAAACAGGGGGCATTTGTAGACATCTAAATCCTCTTTCTTGATAATCAAATACATCAAGAAGACCCATATTCTTATTTTCGAGAAATACGCTACGGCCCTCGAATTATGGAAATCCATATTCCTATGTTCGATAAATATGCTACAGCCCTCGAATTATGGAGAAAATCATGAGAGATCAATCAAGGAAGGAACAGAATTGTACCCATATTCGTTATTAATAAAATATTTTTGTTTCTTTATGATTTATTTGTGATTGTAATTTATTATTCATCACTGTAAAATTTGTTGCAAACAAACATTTACAGGCAACAGAAGAAGACCATGAACACAAAACAATCAAAATTTATGTGTCAGGTCAGCGTCCGGTGTTCACGAGATACAGTAAGGACAAGTTGGAGTGTTAGTTGTCAGTTGAGACCAAGTTGAGTTGTCTAGATGTGCAATCTCAATGTTGAAGTGCTTACTTGTCAGCTGAAATCAAATTTAAATATTTATTTATGTATTATGCCCATTAAAAATGATTACATTATTTAGACATTAGATAGCATGTGAGCCATCACTAAAGAGAGAAAATATTCAAGGTTTTGGAGATTTGATGACATAGAACAAGGCCACTATCCTCAGAACCTTAATCTATTAGGTGCTTCTAGTTTATACAGTTTTGTGAGGTCAGGCATACTCTTGTTTAATAACCGAGAAATCTTCGAGAGCTAATGCCATATGGTTCGAAACTCGATAGATAATGGGACTGCCCCCTTCCCGCCCCCTACCCCCACTTAAATATCAGTCTTTTTTCTGACGTAGCATTTGAACTTGTGATATGCACCTAATTCACATATTAGAAGTTGCATTCTTGTCGGTAGAACTAAGTCTTGAGGCCATCTTTATCAGAATACATGGTAAATGTCATTCGGAGAAGCTTATTAAGAAAAACAAACAAAAAGTTGGTTTGGTTCTGAAAGAATTAAATGAAATATGACATAAACAGGGGCGGAGCCGGCCTTTGGCATGGGGTTCATCTGAACTCCTTCAGTAGAAAATTATATTATTTATACATGACTAAAATTATTTTTTATGTATGTATAATAGATTTGAATCCCCTTCGATTAGTTTTTCTTCAAATTTAAATCCCCTTAGTGAAAATCCTGATTTAACCTCTCACATATAGAAAACCCCATTTTAAAAATAAATATGAGAATTATACCAAACAAATTATTATTTCTTTAAAGTTGAATACAAATGAAAACGTTAGTCAAAATAAAATATTAATTAAAAAAAAAAAAAAAAAACCTCTTCCTACCATCAAATAAATAAAAAAAAAAATCAAATTCAAGAAGTAAGAGATCTCGCAAGTCAAGGAAAAAGAGAGTTTAATGTTTTAATTTGTTTTCTTATAAGATAATTAGTGAAGAAGTTAAATAATATGAAAAAATAAGTTTGGAGCTGGTAGGACTCCACATAATTATTTAGGTAAATAATTGATAATTTCATTACCTTTTAATTTTTTTTCTATATCTTCCATTGACGGGAGATTTCATTCTGGCCAACTAGTCAAATTTCAAGATTTTGTAACATGTTGAAAATAACATGATTATATAAAATCTCTTAATATAGAAAAATAATCATTGTTATTACTGAATGTGATACTATATAATGTTGCAAATAAGAGCACACTAAAACAACCAAATCAAAAATTAAAGAAAAAAATTCTAAGGCAATATGACCAAGGCTTCAAGGACTCATGTGTTTTTGGTCGTCATCTTCTTGATCATTTCATGTGGTCATTGTATATCTCTATTTTCTCTCTCTTTCTATGATGGAATTTATATAACTAGGTAGTTATATCCTTCAAAAATATATTCGAGGAATTAAGACCTTTTTGTTATTTATAAAATGAAAAAAAAAAAAAAAGCTTTTTCAGATCTCTCTTTGTGTAGAAATAAAAATCTCTTGTTAAAAAGACACATAAAAAAAATAACGTACTGAACTAATTCTCTCAAATTTCTCGATATACTAACGAGTTTGTTCATAATTTTTAGGTTTGGTGATAGGAAATCAGTGTAAGCTTAGAGACGATTGTCATATCTCATGTGATGGTCAATTTGGGATTCCAACTTGTGTTAATGGGTTTTGTGTATGTTTAGCACCAAAGAAATACTCCCCTAATTTGAGAGGTACCTAATAATTCATGATAATATTTTTTTTGGCTTACTTATCGAACACGTTTATTCAAGAACGAACTAGTTAATTTTGTGATGTTACGGGTGTATAAGAGGAATGCATTTAATTAATTACTTGACAGAATTAAATGGTTGTTTTAGCATGAAATTGAACACTTTTCACTTGTTTATACACACACTAACGAATTTCATAATATTCAGGTGGTGTATTTAAGGAATTAAAGGCATGTTTAAGGGATTGTGATTGTCCAAGATGATGGGATTGCCGTTTGTGCTAGAGATGGGTTTTGCGATTGTATATCACGCAAAACATACTCCAGCAGTGATCATGAAGGTACTTAACAATTCAGTTAACAACTATAAGAGGAATGTATTTAATTTAATTAATTACTTGACAAAATTTTAGAATGAAATTGAACACTTTTCACTTGTTTATACACATGCACACTAACGAGTTTCATAATATTCAGGTGTTCTGTTAGGAGAAGCATGTATAAGGGATGGTGATTGTCCAAACTGTGCAAATGGAGGGGTTCCCATTTGTTCTACTAACGGGTTTTGCAGATGTTTGCCAGCCGGGCCATGCTCCGCTACTCATGAAGGTACTTAACAATTAATATATGAGGAATATATTTAATTAGTTATTCCACAAATTAATTAAATGATCTTTTTAGCAGTTTCATGCGCGTACGTACGTATGTATATATGTGTGTACTAATCATTTTTTTTGATCTACCATGCAGATGTGAAGACAGGAGAGGCATGTAAGAATAGTGCAGATTGTAAATGTAAAGTTGGGTTCCCATTTTGTATTGGAGGAACTTGCCAATGTATTTAATTAAAACAAGACATATATACTCCATTCATCATATATGGAGGTTTTGGATTACATTTTAAGGAGCATCAACAAGGTATATAATGTTTACTTTATTTATGGTAATAAAGTTTACTTGTCATTTTTTGCGTATGTATTTATTCGACACAGTTTTTCATGATTAGGCAATACGCTATCCAAAAATTTGGAACTAGTTACGGAATTTATCGGTAATTCTCAGCTAATTATTTGCTCATTTGTAGCTAAATGGGATTATTATGGAATTTTTGTTGGAGCGTTATTTGTCAGTTAAGATTAAGTTACGGTCAAATTTGAGTATTTATTTATGTACTATGCTTATTAAAAAATATTATATTATTTGAACATTAGATAGCATGTTAATCACCGATAATAAAGAAAGCAAATATATAAGATTTATAACAAAACCACTAACCTTAGAACCTCAATCTATTGCGTCCTACTAGTTTCTGCAGTTCAATGAGGCCAGCCATACTCTTCTTTAATAACCGAGAAATCTCCGAAACAGGATTGTCCCCCACCCCACTCCACCCCACCCACCCACCCTCACTTAAGTATTAGACTTTGTCTGATGCATGATTTGAATTTGTGACATACATTAGAAGTTATGCTATTACTAGTAGAACAAAGCCTTGGGGCAATTTTTATCAGTGTTTTGGACAGTAAAATTCTCGAGACCAATAAGTAACCAAAACAAGAAAATATTGCAACAATTAATTTATTGATTTCAATATGAGTGTTACAATCTCTATGAATCTTCTGATTCCCCTTTTCAAATATAAATTAAAGGGTTTAAAGCTTGATCTTGAACTTGAACTTGATTTGATGGACGTGAGGGATTAGATCTTGACTTGTGTTTGAATTCAAGAGCTTTTTTAGCTTGTTCTTGAATATTGCGGTCTTGATCTTGAATCTTGATGAACTTAACTTGAATGCTTAAGCTTTGTAGAGAATTTGCAGCGTTTGATCTACGAGCTTTCTCTTACTTCTTGTTAGAGTTCTAGGGGTCTTTTTCTGAATTATGAGACCGTATTTATAGTTGCGGAAAGAGGTGAGTCATGATGAAGATGGACTTCCTTGACCAATCGGATTTGAGTGACATGGCACCTTTTATGGATTTTGATTTAATTGTGCCTACTGCATCATTTTGACATGTGTCATGGTCCTATTGGCTCCTTCCCTTGACTTGTCATGCCATGTTATTCCACACGTGGTACTTATTTGGGCCTGTGGAATATGACAATATCTTGGCTTAGCAAAGTGGGCTCATTATTTGTAGCCCAAATTAATGGACTAACCCAATAAATATTGTAATTTATTTAAATCCTTATATGTTTTGACATAATAATTAATTCAATTATATTAATCCACATTATTTATTTGGGACTAATATATTTTGAATTTAATATAATCCGAATTACATACGAATTTTGATTTAATAAAATTTTACTGTCTATAAAATGCCCCCTACTTCAAAATTTATGGACATATTTAATTTTTTGGAGATTAGACTAGAAGTAATAATTTGATATTTCAATTTAATTGTGGATACATCATGATAAATCAATACACATGAGAACACATTTATAAAAAAAAATACATTTCTCTCCCTCTTTTTTTTTGGACTCACGTGTAGCATATTTAAGACTTTATTTTTTTCTTGTTTTACTTGTATTAGGACTTAACATAATTTCCTTTTCCTTGAACCTGTGTTCAATTAGGAGTTGCAGCCGCCTATAGCATCGTGCCGCCAACTTTATATTTTATTTTTTGGTCTTTTACATGAATTAGAATATCAATTTCTCCCACATCAATGTAAATTCTTCTCACTGCCACCTCTTTTTCACTTTTATAAATACCCCACATCTTTTAGCATGTAAAGCATCAATGTGGAAGATTTGCTGAAGACATCTCCTGTTTGAGCTTCAAGAATCAATATTGAGGTATTTTCTTTCACTTCTTTTTTTTTTTGTATTTTTTTTAATTTTGTAGGGTTGAAACAAATAGCAATATGCAATAATTGGCTTAGGCTGTGAGAGTTTAATTTCGCCTCCGTACACTCTAAGATCGATCAATTTGACTTCAAGACGGTGGCTATGCAACAATCTGCTTAGGGTGCGAGAGTTTAACTTCACCTCCGTACACTCTAAGACCAATCAATTTGACTTCAAAATGCTGGCTTTGCAACAATCAGCTTAGGATGCTAGAGTTTAACTTCGCCTCCGTACACTCTAAGACCGATCAATTTGACCTGAAGATGGTGAAAATTTCCTTTTCTCTTGAATAAAGCCACAATATAGAGGAACTTTCTATCAGCAACCGTTTGTACAGGTATTTTGTTCAACCTCAACTTTGTATGTAATCAAACCTCTCTTGTTCATGTAGATTGCAACAATGGTTCACTTTAAGAACTATACCTCTCCATCCTCCAACAACAAGTATCTTCTTATTGAGGCTGATGACAGTACAATTTTATCCAAGCTATTAACTCACACTCCACTGGTCGGTAGGTGTGTAGATCCATGGCTGCCCTTGGTGAATTCTCTTCATATGCCGATTTGGACTTCCGAACATAACCTTAGTTCTAATCGATCCGTTAAAGTATGGACTCTTCAAACTCTAAACCAACATCAACTAAATGTTTCGCGCACCTTTCCTTGCCTAGGGCGCCGAATACGCCAGGGAGATATACGTTAGGAAAGTACCATGGAGATAGATGGTGAATTTTGTCATATTCAAGGATATTGGGAATAGGCTGAGGACATTTTGGCTAGAAGTCAACAAACTCTGAAGGCAGCAAAAGTATATGATGTAGTTTATGCTTCTTTATTTACCTATGATCGAAGTTAAAACATATTGTAAGCCTTTCTTGAAGCATGGTGCCCAAGGACAAACACATTGCTGACATCGATTGGAAAGATCTCTATATCCCTTTGGGATTTACATGAGAATGGGGGCCTACCCATCGGAGGTCTTCCTTGTGAAGAAGCAGTGCCTAAATTCAAAGAGCCTACCGATGTTGATGAGAAAAATAAGAGATTCATCCCTCATACCTGTGAATTCTTATTTTTAGCCTTTCAGCATCTTCAAGAAGGAGAGTCTCATAATTCAAGAGTTACTCTAAGCAAGTGGATAAATTTTTGGTGTAAAAGAGTTTTGATATATGAGCCAGCTCCAGTGAGGAAGGACAAAAAATCCGTTCACTTGAAGTCAACACATAACCTAACTGGGACTATTCTGAATGCAGCAAAGTGGTCAAGCGCAGATGATGCGACATTTTCTAAACTTGGAGTAGGGTATGAATATAGGGTTGATACATATTTGGCAACATTTTTATCACGTTGGTTATGCACCTTTGTGTTTCCTTCTAAGGATGGAGATTTCATTCGTCCAGGAACTTTTAGAATTGCAGCTATGATAGCCAATAAGCAAATTTGTAGTCTTGTCGTTCCATTCTTGTCAAGCATTTATAATGGTTTAAATAGGATTACCAAAGGTTAGCAACTTGAGCACATCAAAGTATCCTTTCCAATCCATTATATGTATAGTTGACTTGCTTACTATTTCAAGACACATTTTTCTCTACCTAATGAGCTATTCGTTCCACTAATGGTAGCATATTCTGGAGAAGGTGCTGCAAGATATTTTGATGAAAAGCATGCCAGAAAGCATATCTATCGAGGAGATAACATTTCTTGGACTTCTACCATGCCGAACAAGTCCAATATTCATTATTTTGTGGATAATGATAAAGAAGTTAATTTGAAGATAAGTTACTTTATGAGCCTTCATTTTAACTTTCTCCCTTTCAGGTAGGAAGACTCATTCATCCTTGATCCATATAGCCCGCACCGATTTAGCCGTCAGTTTGGATTTTATCAAAACCTCCTGGTAGCTTAGCAAATGATATTCGCAGTGCATCACTTGATGAAGAACTCAAATTTTATCGCATTTATGTGTTCCGTAGATCCATGGCAAAGGCAACTTTTCCTACGACAACACCTAATGCGTGAAAGCACTCCTCTACTGCGTATAAAAATTGGTAGGACAAAGTTCATGGGAACTTTCTTAAAGCTAACTTTCAATCCTTGGTGAATGTTGTAGGTCCTAATATCGATACTCCTCAAGAACATGGTTAGGAGGTCCCTATTGTGGTTAAGCCTTATATTTTAAAATCTGAGGTGGTCATTCCATATAAAGTTAAGGGAATTTCACATGCAAAAACTCAGAAAGAGGGGCTGCATGTCTTGACTCAACAGGCTTTCAATAAATGACCATCTCAAGACGAGAGCGATAGTAATCATAGAGATCATTGTTGGAATAAGGTAAAACCATCTTTGGAAAAGCAAGGTGATTCTTCCCATGTGGAGATTCTTTCTAGTTCATCAAAGACTCCGCCAGCCATTGAGAATGTAACAACATTACTCTCTACTATTTCTTAGTGTATGAATCGCCTTTATATACCCCTCATATGATGTTTATTTTTTTTCTTTGTGTGTACAGCCTGACAATGTCCAAGTTTTGGAAGATCCTCACCAAAGTAAGCCAAAAGATAGAAGCGAGTCTGTAGTAGGTCCAGACTCAAGAGAGTTACTTTTGTCATCCAAAGAGGTCACTTCTAAATATTGCAGTAAAGTTAAAGAAAATGTAGAGTCAAATTTTTTTCGGCAACCAACTGTAACCATGTTTATTTTTAATGGCAAGAAAGTTATTTCAGAGCTTAAAAAGGAATTCATCATGAAGGCTTGGGCTAGTATCCACACCAAACTTGCAGGCCTTACTACGAATTGTGCTTTTTCTATCCAAGATGATGCCGAAGTCATACTCAATGACTTGAGTGGAATGGGGGCGGATATTTCTCCTTTGCAGAATTTCTTAGGGTCTTTCTTTGTGCTTACGACTTTCTACGACCAAGAACGATCCACCCTTGTTGATAAGACCACAACAATTAAAGAGTCAGAGTCATATTTAAAAGCCAAAGTGCATCTTAAGCTGGTATTGAGGGACAGGGATGAGAAATCTAAACAAGTTTCTACCACCTGGAAATCTCTTGAGAAGGCGAGAAAGAATGTGAAGAAGTTAAAAGCTCGCTGAGATACTTCCAAGCAAGAAGCTACAGAGATTAAATCCAAAGTTTCAGCTGTTGAAGATGAGTTTTCCAAGTGTTCTGATGTCTTCCTTGTAACGGCAAATGCCTCAAAGGTCGTGGAGAATAATAAGAAAGTCTTAGAGGCTGCTTTACAAGATTTAGTCAATCATAAGCTACACTTATATTAGCCTTAGGAGATGTCTTCCTTCAAACCTTCTTGTTGCTTTCTTTTACCCTTTTTATTGAGTATTTGGATCTATTAGTTATAATGGAAACTCTTTTTCTTTATATTGCACATTTATTTTAATATTTCTTTTGAATTTCAACTCCAAGAATTGCTTGCTTATTTTGATGCATTGGTGTTTTAATATTAAACCCTAGCTTTGCTCTCCCAAAATTATTGCTCATTGGATTCACGTCTTTGTCTCACAACCGAGTTGGACTTGTAACTTTAACTTGAAATCCTTAATAATTAAAGCTTTTGAATTCATAGTTGATAATTGCATGTGTGGTAGATCTATGCCTCAACTGTAGTCTTTGGGTATTCCAAATCCTATTGAAAGAGATTCTTTTCCTTTTGATGGGTTGCCCCCATTGTGCCACAAGTATTTGACATAATTCTAAAACTTAATTGAGATGTACGCAGGCTTAACTTTCATATGGTGGATCAAGCAGGGACATGTATTTTCTTGACACTCATGTAACTGAACTCAGAATGAAATTCTAAGCACCTACGTACCTCAATAAAGAGGATCAAGTCACAACGTAGTTCTGGGTGAGTGTTTTTTAAAATAATTTTTTTTGTGTCCTAACTTTTTCCTAGGCCACCTCTTTCAAGGTTTTCAACCTAGCGGACTTTCTTTTTTTTTAGTCGTACACAGTTTATACTCTTGTGGGCCAGGAGTGGCATGCAGTTTATATGAGTGCCTTAAGGAGTGTCATCTCCCTTCAAGGATAGTACTTCTTTTAGAACTTGACATTGATAGGGCCGATTTTTATTCCATCTACATCGACAAGCTTGTAAGCACCATTTGAATATGCCTCTTGTACAACATATAGTCCATCCCACTTTAGAGTAAATTTGCACCCAGACTTAAGAGAAGTGATAATGGACTTTCTTGCTGCAAGGACTTGATCTCCAACTTGGAAGCACCTCAAGAAAACTCTTTTGTTGAAAGAACGAGATAGACGGGCTTGGTAACATTCAAGATTTTGTTGAGCCTTTAGTCTTTTATTATTAAAAGCTTCTAATTATGCAAGACGCAATTTAGCATTTTCTTTGTCGGTGAGCCATAGCCAGTCTCAAAGAAGGTATTTGATGCGCAAGTGGAAAGACTGCTTTAACTCCAAAAGCAAGTGAGTATGGGGTTGTTTGCGTCAGTGTTAGGTAATTTGTGCTATACGCCTATGAAGCTTCTTCTATTCGCTCATGCTAGTCTCGTTTGGATTTGGAGATGACTTTCTTCAACAAATTGAATAAAGTCTTATTGAAGGCTTCAGCTAGACCATTTGTAGCAACATGGTACATAGAAGTCTTGTATTGCTTGAAACCAAAGAGATCACAGATTTTGTTCATCAGCTTGTTATCAAATGGATTTCCATTATCATTTATTATGTACTGAGGAATTCCAAAGTGGTGGATGATGTTCACTCGGATGAAGTTTGCAACATCTTCTTTCTTGACTTTCTTGAGAGAAACAACTTTGGCCCATTTTGAAAAGTAATCTGTCGTGGCCAAGATGTATAAGTGTCCACCAGAAGACTTTGATAGTGGACCAATAACATTCGTTCCCCAAGCATTGAATAACCAAGATGCTACAGTTGGATGTAGTGTCTCTGGGTGTTGATGTATGAAATTTGCATAGAATTGGCAAGTTTTGCATCTTCTAGCATAGTCCAAGCAATCTTTCACCATCGTTGGCCAATAATATCCTATGATTTTAATGTGAAAATTGAGCTTTGGTCCAGATAGATGTGATCCACAAACTCCTGAGTGTGCTTCTTGGAAAGCTTAAATTATCTCTTCCTCTCCCAGACACCGTAAGAGTACTCCTTCAAATGATCTTTTGTACAGTGTGTCCTTATAGTAAAAAAAGTGAGGTGCATGATGGCGACTGCCAGTCCTTCTCCTTGGATCCTCTGGAAGTATCCCATAACATAAGTAATCAATGTTAGGTTATCACCAATATTATTTTGCAGCTTCAGATACGGCAACGAGGTATTCAAATTTATTTTCTTCATCCTTATTTGATGGGGGTACTACCCGTTCTTAGCGAATAGTAACTTGCATCTGATTTGGAAGAGTCAGGGTTGAGGCCAAAGTAGCTAGGGAATCAGCTTGCTTATATTCTCTCCTTGGCATATGTTGGAGGGTTACTTCTCCAAGCCACCCCATCAACTTCTATGCATAATTATGCTATGATCGTAGCTCAGGGTTTCTGACTTTGTAGCATCCCAAAAGCTGTTTTATCACCAATTGGGAGTCACCAATGACTTGTAATTGCATTTGTTTAATGTCAAATGCCATCTCAAGTTCAATTATTAAAGCTTGATATTCAGCAACATTATTAGAGGAATGGTTTGTAAGGGTAAAAGTGTATGGGATGACCTTTTCTTGTAGAGTGACGAACACCACATCAGCACCAGCTCCATCTCGATGTGTGGCACCATCAAAGTATATATTTTATGGAGGTCTATCTTTAATAACCATTGCATTTTCATCAGGAAGTTCATCGCTCAGTTCCCAATCATCAGGTATCGGGTGGTCCGCCAAGAAGTCAACCAATATTTGTCCTTTTACATCCTTTTGGGGAACGTACGCAATCTCAAACTGTTGAAATTAAATGTACCATCTTGCAAGCCGATCACTAAGGACTGGTTTCGATATTACAAACTTGATGGGATTTTCCCTATACACAAAATGAACAACATGAGCCTGAAAGTAGTGCTTCATCTTTTGAGTTGAAAAGGCTAATGCTAAACACAACTTTTCAATTGGAGAATACTTTAGCTCATTTGGCGTCATCATTCTACTCAGCTAGTAAAGAGATTTCTCTTTTCCTTCGATATTTTCTTAAGCCAGTAGTGCTCCAACTGACCTTTTTTGTGCCGTGATGTAGAGTATCAATGGTTTCCTAGGTATGGGTGCCGCAAAAATTGGTGGCTTTATTAAGTATGATTTGATACTCTCAAAGGCATTACTACAAGCTTGGTCTCATTCAAAGAGAGTGTCCTTCTTCATGAGACGACTAAATGGTTAATATTTTCCAGCCAGGTTTGAGATGAACCTCCTTAAATATGCTAGCCTTCCTTGTAGGCTTTTTAAATCATGAATGTTTCGAGGCTCAAGCATCTTCAAAATTGCATCGACCTTGTATTGATCAATTTCAATTCCTTGGTGTCGCACAATAAAGCCAAGAAACTTTTCAGAAGTAAATCTAAAGGCACACTTTAATGGATTCATCCTAAGTTGATATCTTTGAAGTAACCCGAACACCATCCTTAGGTCTTTTAAGTGGTTGTCTCTCATTCTTGACTTCACCACTAGATCATCGACATAGCATTCAATAGTTTTATGGATTAGGCCATCAAAGATGTTCTGCATATCCCTTTGATAAGTGGCGCCAGCTTTCTTCAAACCAAAAGGAATTACCTTATAGTAATAAATACCTTTGGACGTGCGAAATAGAGTGAGTTCTTTATCTTTTGGCGCCATGCGGATTTGATTGTAGCCGAATGAACCATCCATGAAGGACATTGCCTCCTAAACAGTGGTGGCATCAATCATCCACTCTAGTATGGGGATTGAAAAGTCATTCTTAGGGAAACCATTATCGAGATTCGGAAAGTCGACGCAAACTCAAATTTAGCCATTCTTTTTCCGTATTGGAACAATACTTAAAATTCACGTGGGATAGTTGACTTCACGAATAAAGCTAGCTTCAATGAGTTTGTTAACTTCATTTTCAATCAATGGAACCAACTCCAGCCTAAAGTATCTTTGAGCTTGCTTAACAGGACGAGCACCATTCTTGACCACCAACTGATGGACTGCTACTTTTGGATCTAAGCCAGGCATTTCCTTATAGCTCCAAGTGAAGACATCCATGTATTCTTTGAGTATATCCATATAAGTGATTTCCTCATCTAATTCTTAAAAGGCACTCAGGTAAGTTGGTCTTGGATCCTTATTAGTTCTAAGATTAACTTTCCTTTTAGGATCTATTATGGCCTTCACTCCTTCTTCAAGTTGAGATGGAGCATCTCCAGCATCTTCTTCCTCTTGGGGGTTTTTATCATTGATGGATATATGATAACACCAAAAAGTATCTCCCATCACTTTCTCAACCTTTATTTAGGATGAGACCACGTTTCCATTTTAGGTTGTAACATGATATGAGAAGTCAACACTTTCTTCATCTTCCTCATGCTTCTTAGTATAAACCATGGTATGACCTTTTTCTTTTAACGCCTCATTGCATGAAATCACCAGTTCTGTCTGTCGCCTCATTCTAGAAGAAATCAAACTTTGGAAATCCCTCTGTATTTTAAGTAAAGAGTGCATCATCGTGCTTTGACGACTTCTCTTATGCTTGTTGTTTTCTTCTTATTTAATGGTCTAACCTTTCGAACACAGAAGTTCTTGAAGTTGATTCTCCAAGTCGGTAAAAAATAGAAGGCTTTTTCTTGGATGCAGTAGACTCTTCTTCTACAGTGATATAGTTACTAACCGCTCTTATTATGGAGATGCGAATTGGAGGTGGATGTGTGTATCCTAGGCCTTTACGTGCCTGCTTGGTAGCACCCTCGGATGAAGTTTATCCAACCTTGATGGTTCATTAGGATTATATCCAGCCTTTACAAATAACTTATATATATTTGGGTCGAAGCCCTCTTTCGTACTCTTCGTAGGGAGCATCATATCTTGTGGCAGATTTTGAGCCACAAACTCTCCAGGTAGTCTTGAGGTTGAATTTATTACGTTAATCCTCCTAATAAGTAAATTTATCCCCTTTAGCATATTATCTTGGGCATCATATGGGTGATCTTTCTCTTTCTTTACCTTTGGTACGTAGCGAAGAACAAGAGTTGTCTTCTTTTTTGTAGGTACGATGCTTTCTTTATTTGAAGTGAAGAGGGGCTTCTTGGTGGCGACTTTTTTAACAGTCACCAAGACCTTCTTAGATGCAAGATCATCACACTTGGTCTTGGTGACATCCTTAACCCTTTTCTCATTCACAATATAACTCTTTAAGTAGAATTTTGAATCAACAAAATATGACTCAGCTTTAGTGAATAGCTTGTCATTGACAACTATCTTTCTTTCCACTCTGCCTTCGAGGCACTTTAACCATTGATCGTGAGAGGATGAGATAATTTTGTTCCAGTGTACCCAAGGCCTACCAAGTAATATATTGTATAAAGTTTTGGCATCGATCATATACATCAATGCATTTGATTGAAAATCATCCATATGAATCCCCAACTTGATAGATCTCATGGCTCTTTGGCCCCCTTGGTTGAAGGCTTGAATTATTATACAGCTTTTGCCCAGTTCATTAGTAGCAATCCTAAGTTCCTTCATTGTGCGGATAGGCAGGATGTTGACTCCAGATCCTTCATCAATCAAGATTCTATTTATCTTCTTTCCTAGTACTTGACCTACCATGTACAAGGAACGATTATGTAGGGCTCCTCCAAGCAGAAGATCATCATTTGTAAATGTGATTTTTGTATCACATACATGTGCCTATTCGCCAAGAGTTTCAGCAAGCTTTTCAGAAGATAAAGAAATTTCCATGGGTAGATTCTCACCCTTTGCCCCCTCTTTGGCAGTATTAAATTAAGATGCCTCAAGGTTGACTCAAGCAGTCTTCACACGAAACTAAATTGGTAAGAATTCCTCCAATATTACTGGACATTGTGGTTTTTGAAGGTGAATTTTTGTTATGCTTATCCTTTTTGAAAGTTCAACCATCTTCTGTTTCCTTGTTTTTTTCACCATTCTCCTTTTAGTTGGCTGCTCGGACGACTCCTTTCACATACTCACCCTCCTGCGTCTGTGCCTGGTCACCAGAGTCTAACCTTCATCATTGCCTTTGTCAACTGAAGACCTGTCAAGCTCTAATATTTTTTCATTATGCTCTTTGACACATATTTGGACTAGATCGAGTGAGCCAAAAGTGATATAGATTTAATGAGAATTGTCCGTCTCATCGTTGAAGAAGATTTTTTTCTCATTTACCAGTTGCATGACTTTGTCTTTAAAGACAAAGCACTTTTTAAAGGGTCACTCATAAGCCTGTGATTTTTGCAATAATTAGGGTCATTGGTTCTTCCATCTTCATTGGGTTGCTTCATCTCTGGGAGTTCAATGAGTTTATGCGCAAGGAAATCATTGAAAATCTCAGCAACATCAGAATCGAGGAAGGGATATTCCTTTTCTTGCATCTGCTTCAAAGTTTTCTGATTTGAACGTGCTCTAAAAGTCGTCTTCACACTTTGTTTCTTTCTTACCTTCGTGGTGACCTTCACAGGAGACGCATCAACATTCATGGACTCCTTGTTGTCATTTTTTGGGACAAACTTGCCCCATCTTATGGGTTTCTGCTTATCCTTTCCCCTTCCAGGGTCATGGATAGGCGTTGCTCCCTTTCCAGCAGAAGACATTCTCAACTCCATGTCGTGAGCATGGGTAGCTAACTCTTCAAAGGATTTTGGTTTAATGTCTTGCAAAATGTAGAGAAGCTCCCAGTGCAATCCTTGGACGCACATCACTATCGCAGAAGCTTCGCTGAGCCTGTCTTTGCAGTTTAGGCTAGCATTTATCCATCGATTGATGAAGTTAATGACTAGTTCATCCTTTCTTTGTTGAGTATTTGTGAGCACTACCATGCTCACTGTACACCTTATTCTATAAAAGCGATTCAGGAACTCATGTTTCAATTGTTTCCAACTATCGGTGGAGTTAGGCTCGAGGTCCGTATACCAACCAAAGGCATTTTCCTTTAGGGAACGAACAAACTTTTTGACAAGATAGTTACCATAATTTCCAGCATTATTACATGTCTCAACGAAGTGTGCGACATACTATTTTGGGTTTCCTTTCCCCTTAAATTGTTGAAATTTGAAGGGTTGATAGCTGACAGGTATTTTGAGGCTATCTATTCTTGCAGTGTAGGAATTTTCATATGCAAGGAAAGACTTGGTGAAAACGTCATACTTCTATTTGAGGGTTCCTTCAATGAATTTCTTTAATTACTCAATCGGGATTATTCCCTCAGAAGAAACTTGCACCTCTTTAGTTGGTGGTGCTGGTTTTACCGGATGTTCTATCTCGTGAACCTCTGGAGATTTTTCAGGTGCATGGCTAGAATATCCATCTATCAGGTCTTCCATCCTATCAACTATCTTATCAATCCGAGCATCTTGATCCTGAACATATTTGGTCAGGCCTACAATTGCCTTTGTCAAATTTGCAAGTTGTTCCTCCATAGACGAGGCATCAGTCACCATTGTTTGCATGATTACTGGAGACCTTAGAGAGTAACATGGATTGTCGTATAATTTGATTTTTGAAGTGCTCATCTTATGCGGTATAAGTGGAGATGACACATTTGTTGAACGGCCATCACTATTTGAGTCAGAGTATTTGGAACTAGAGTGCTCAAGTAGAGCTAGAGTCCTCTTAAGTAATTCCGCCATATTGCTTCCTTCTTCCGAAGCACTTGCATTGGACTTCGTTCCTTTTGGGATTGAAGATCAAAAACTGGAGTTGGCGCAGATGACACTAGATGTATTTGTTGTCCTAGCAAGCCTGCCTTGCTCTTTGTGACAGCTCCCAAGCTTCCAAAGGTAACACAAAGGATATTTTCTACTTCGACAGAGAACTTTGAATCAACAGTCTTGGAAGCAATTGGTTGAGCGTTGACCTTCTTGGAAGCCATTCAAGGTTGTTGAACTTTGCTATTAGAAAAGTTGAGATGAGAGGTAGAGATTGTCCCACTAGGTGTGCCAGAAATTGTTGGACAATAAAATTCTCCAGATTGAAAATATGTAATCGAGATAAGAAAATATTACAACAATCAATTTATTGATTTCAATGTGAGGGTTACAATCTCTATGAATCCTCTGATTCGCCTTTTAAAATAAAAATTCAAGGGCTTAAAGATTGATCTTATACTTGAACTTGATTTGATGGACTTGAGGGATTTGATCTTGACTTGTGCTTGAATTCAAGGGCTTTTGAGCTTGTTCTTGAATATTGCAGTCTTGATCTTGAATCTTGATGAACTTGATTTGAATGCTTGAGCTTTGTAGAGAAATTATGGTGTTTGATCCACAAGCTTTCTCTTGCTTCATGTTAGAGTTCTAGGGGGGGCTTTTCTAAATTATGAGATCCATATTTATAGTTGCGGAAAGAGGAGAGTCATGATGAAGATAGACTTTTCTTGACCATTCAGATTTGAGTGACATGACACCTTCTATGGGCTTTGATTTAATTGGGTCTTCTGCATTATTTTGACATGTGGCATGGTCCTATTGACTCCTTTCCTTGACTTGGCATGCCATGTCATTCCACACGTGACGCTTATTTGGGCCTCTAGAATATGACAATATCTTGGACTTAGCAAAGTGGGCTCATTATTTGTAGCCCAAATTTATGGACTAGCCTAATGAATATTAGACTTTATTTAAATCTATATATATTTGGACTTGAATAATTAATCCAAGGGTAAAATTCAAAAATAGCATACTTATCCCCTTAATTATGAGTTTCATAGCAACAGTTTCATAATTACATAATATAGCAAGTTGTATTTTGTATTTTTGCAAACTGTTGCTACAAAAATACAAATACATATGATTTTTACTGCCCTTATGATCAATATATATTTTGTATTTTTGCTAACTGTTGCTACAAAAATACAAATACATACAAATACATATGCTACAAAATGTAATTTGATAAAAGTATTGTTATTTTTTGTAATTTAATACTTAAGTATGCTATTTTATGTATTTTTTCCTTTAATCCAATTATATTAATCCATAATATTTATTTGGAACTAATATAATTTGAATTTAATCTAATCCAAATTTCACACGGATTTTGATGTAATAGAATTTCATTGTCCACACAGAGTAAGTGGTAATTGCAATAAGAAGCACACTAAAATAACCAAATAAAAGAAAAATCTCTAAGGCAATATGAACAAGACTTCAAGGACTCATATATTTTTGGTTGTAACCTTCTTGTTCATTTCACGTGGTTATTGTATGTCTCTGTTTTCTCTCTCTTTCTATGATTGAATTTATATTATGTAGCTAGATCCTTCAAAAATATATCGAAGAATTAAGATATCTTTGTTATTTACAAAAAAAATAAAAAAAAAATACACTTTTTCCAGATCTCTCTATGTGTAAAAATAAAAATCTCTTGTTAAAAAGATACATAAAAAGATAACCTACAAAATCAATTCTCTCAAATTTATCGATATACTAACGAGTTTGTTCAAAATTTTTAGGTTTGGTGGTAGGAAATGAGTGTAAGCTTAGAGATGATTGTCATTATCTCATGTGATGGTCAATTTGGGATTCCAACATGTGTTAATGGGTTTTGTGTATGTTTAGCGCCAAAGACATACTCCCCCAATTTGAAAAGTACGTAATAACTCATGATAATATTTTTTTTGCTTACTTATCAAATACATCTGTTCAAGATACGAACTAGTTAATTTTGTGATCTTATGGGTGTACAAGAGGAATGTATTTAATTAATTACTTGACAGAATTAAATGGTTGTTTTAGCATGAAATTGAACACTTTTCACTTGTTTATACACACACTAACGATTTTATAATATTCAGGTGTTCGGTCTGTATGTATATATGTATATATATGTGTATACAGGGGCGGACCTACGTTATAATTTGGGGTGCTCCAGCACCCATTAAACTCAACGCGGAATAGGTATAATTGCATAGAAAATATATAAAAATAGGTATAAAACATATAAAAACACCCACTCAAACAAAAGTTGATTGGGTGCATTGGCATTTAAGTTGAGGTGTTTTATTGGAAGTAGTGACTCGGATTCGAACCTCATTGAGGTTATTTTTTATTTTTTCTTATTTTTTTAATTTTTTTTAAGCACTCACTCTATTTAAATTCTGAATCCACCACTGTGTGTATACTAATGATTTTTTGATCTACCATGTAGATGGGAAGACAGGAGAGCCATGTAAGAGTGGTGCAGATTGTGGATACTGTTTTGGTGGGATGCCATCTTGCGTAAGCGGTATTTGCAAATGTATTTAATAAAATCAAGATTTATATACCAATATTATATGGAGGTTTTGGATTATATTTTGAGGAGCATCAATAATGTATAATTAATGTTTGCTTTATTTATGGCAATAAAATTTATTTGTCATTTTTGCACATGTATTTACTTCACAAAGTTTTTCATGATTAGACAATACATTATCAAAAAACATGAAATTAGCTATGGAATTTGTCGATAATTCTCCGCCAATCCTTTGCTTGTTTGTAGCTAAATAGGAAGATTTAAGTATCTACTTATGTAAAGAACATTAGTTTGATATATATATCGGATGCGTGTAAATTTTTACCCTAAAAATATTACATTATTTGAACATTAGATAGCATGTTAACCATCAATAAAGAGAGCAAATATTCACATTAGATGACATAGAACAAGTGCACTAACCTCAAAACTTTAATCTATTACGTGCTACTAGTTTCTGCAGTTCGATGAGGTCAAACATACTCTCTTTAATAATCAAAAAATCTCTGAGGATTAGATCCATATGATTTGAAACTTGATGGATAATGAGATTGTCACTCCCCCTTCACTTAAATATTGGTCTTTTGTCTGATGTAGGATTTATACTTGTGAAACGCGCCTAATTTACATAACAGACGTTGCGCTCTTGCTAGTAGAACAAAAGCCTTGGGTCCATCTTTACCAAAGTACATGGTAAATGTCATCCGAAGAAGCTTATTAAGAAAAATAAAAAAGTCGGTTTGGATTTGAAAGAATTAAATGAAAAAAGACATTATAATCCCCTTTTAAAAAATAAATTTTGTGAATTATACCAAGCAAATTACTTCTTTAAATTTGAATACAGATGAAAATGTTAGTAAAAATAAAAATATTAATAAAAACTTTTATCTACCATCAAATTAAAAAAAAAAAATTCAAGCCGCAGCCGCAAATCAAGAAAAGAGAGAGTGTACGCCCATTTTTTTAAAATCTAGTGTAGACGAGTTTAATATTTTAATTTGTTTTCTTACAAGATAATTAGTGAAGGAGATAAATAATATAAAAAATCCTCACATAATTTAGATGAATAATTGACATCTCATTACAATTTAAATTTATTTCTATATCTTACCCCTATATCATTCTTTGGCTAGTTGCCTTCCTTTGATGAAAGAATTCATTTGACCAACTAGTCAAATTTCAGGATTTTGGAAATAACAAGACTATATAAAATCATTTTCTAAGTAGAAAAATAGGTAGGTTATTAATGAATTAGATACTATATAATGTTGCAATAAGAAACACACTAATATAATTTTTTTAAAAAAAAATCTTAGGTAAAATGAACAAGACTTTAAGGATTCATGTGTTTTTGGTCGTCACCTTCTTGATCATTTCACGTGGTCATGGTATTTCGCTATTATCTCTATCTTTCTATGATGGAATTTATTTAACAAGGTAGCTAGATCCTCCAAAAATAGATCGAGGGATTCAAATCAATTTGTCTTTTACAAAATGAAAAAAAAAAAAAATCAGATCTCTTTCTATGTAGAAATAAAGATCTCTGATTAAAAAAGACACATAAAAAAGTAACCTACAAAACTAATTCTCTCAAATTTATTGATATACTAACGAGTTTGTTCATAGATTTTAGATTTGTTGACAGGAAGTGATTCGTTTTATCCTGAGAGCATATATTTCATAACCTCGAGTACTTGAGTGGAATAATTTTCTTAAGAACACACCGTGAATTCGGTGGACTTGAATCTTTCTGTTTCATCTCTTTTTCTTAAAGTTGGTTTTACTATTTTTTCATAAAATAGTTTGAACTTCAGATTGATAGTTCTTCATCTGTTTGAACTTGTGTTTGAAGTTCTTGAAACTTCATTTTGATAGTTCATAAGTTGGTTGAACTTGTGTTGAAGTTCTTAACATTTGGTTTTGCTATTTTTCAGAAAATAGTTTGAACTTTATTTTGTTGATGTTCATAAGTTGGATTGAACTTATTGTTAAAAGTTTGTAAATACAGAGTTTAAACTTTATGTGATTGTTCATATAATTATTTGAACATATGTTTAAAATTCTTGTTGGAAAATACAAATTTTACTGTACCCAAAAAAAACTCTTCGAGCTAATGCCATATGGTTCAAAACTCGGTAGATAATGGGACTGGCCCTCCCCCATCACTTAAATATCAGTCTTTATCTGAAGCAGGATTTGAACTTGTGATACACATCAAATTCATAAATTAGAAGTTGGTCAAATGTATGAACTCTAATGTTTGACTAGTTGGTCAAATGAATTTCAGGAATTAAAGTATTCGGGGAAGCCTATTAAGAAAAACAAAATAAAAGTTGATTTGTATTTTAAAGAATTAAATGAAATAAAACATAAAACCTCCATTTTAAAAATAAATTTGTAGATTATACCAAGCAAATTATTACTTATTTAAATTTGAATACAAATGAAAATCTTAGTCAAAATAAAAATATTAATAAAACAAAGAAAATTAATTTTTTTGTCACGCCTCAAGCCGAGGCTCTGAACATGACATGCATCTAATACTATTGCTAGTACGAGTGAACGTTCTGGCATATCACATGAGCATACAAATAACATAATGAATAGAGAGGAGATTTCTTAAAGGAGAAAGTCTTTCATCAATATTCATTAATATCGCATAATGTTTGAAGACACAATAGTCATGATAAATAAGACTAGGAATTACAAGATCTGTTTGACAACTAAACCAGTCCGTGAAACCTCTAATGACTAACAATAAGTGTCGGGAAAGGCCTTGGCATACCTGGATACTAAAAGGAACATAGAGAAATTGTCATATCCAAATTTGCCTCAGGTAGAAAGGAGGCTCACCAATAGCAGAAGATGATAATCCTAATAATGTGCCTGACTGCAGACTTGAGATCCGGAACCTACATCATGAAATGACGTAGCACCAAAAACGGTCAATACGTGGAATGTATTGGTATGCAAAATCATTTTAGAGGGTAGTACGTCAAAAGATTAGAAATGATAGTAAAATTCAAATGTATGTGAAGACAACTGGAAAGGAACAGGAGTGCAAACTAAATTTATAATTGACCATGTAAGGTAGATTTAATTCCTTTGATTATTTGTGTAAGAAAGTAGTGAACCATCATAAACCACCATGTGAGCGCATGGAGTCTGATCTCGGCCCGATCAGCTAAGCCGTCCTACACCTTGTCGGGCATAGAACGTGACATGACATAATTTGCTAGTAAGTAACCATGGTTAGCCCCTTTTTTGGACACATAAAAAAAGAGTCATCCGACTTACGAAATAATCTTTATCCTATGTCAACAAACATAGTTTCGGGCATTTGTCGTTTCAACCTATGCCTTCACGGTCATCTAACTAACTCCCTTATGCTCATGACATTATCTTATTTATCTGATTAGTTCTTGATAAAAATGTTTGTCTTATTACATTCATGTTTATAGTTTAGCCTTTTTAGGCTCATGCTCATAGTTTAACCTTTTTAGGCTCATAATTATTTACGACCACTTTAGGCTCATATTGAGAGTTAACCATAATAGTTTCATAATCATGAGTTAACACTATCAATATTGGAGAGTTGTGATATGTAATTTCATGGTTCGATAAGATATAATTCATGTACATGATTGGAAGCATTCTTGTAAAAATATTCATATTAATATCATAAAGTATCTATTAGGTCAATGGGGCATCTCTGGGAAGTTGGTACTATTATACCGAGACTTACAAATTCATAATGTATAGATCACAGTGCAAAGAGTTTTACGACTGTTGTGGGAAGCTTACCTTCTTATGGATTATGGAACAAGAATTATACTTTTAAGAGTTTCATAAGTTATATCTTATAACTTTAATAGAAACATTCACATGATGGCTTGGTTGAGATTTTGACATGGAAGATTGGACCAAGATATTGTATTACAAATCATCTATTTCCTGAGATTCTGGAAAACATATTGATGTGAGATCCCAAAAGGAGATAAAGAAGTTATTAACAATAAAAAGTGAACTCAAACTCCCAATCTAAGAATCTGACAATATCAATATGGGAAGTTCAATTTTCAAAGAGCTATTCAATCAGCCAATAGGTCAATATTTTGCGAAAATAGGAAAAAAATCGTACAAAGCAACCAATGAAAAAGTCTTAAAACTAGTGGAACAGTTATACAACCAGTGCAATAGTCATACAACCGGTTATACAAATGCTTATAGAGATACAATTGGTTCAGACAATATCAATAGTCAAAAGGATGAAAAATGATGAACAAAGAAAGATGTTACTTTTCTTTTCTTACCCAAAGTATCTGGAAAACACATATTTATGCATTTAATTGAGAATAGGAGTATGAGAGTTTCTTGAATACGAGATTATCCTAAGCAAATCGAATTGATGAACATGAAATTAGAAGAATACATAAAGATGGTAGTCTTATGTAGCTCAAAAATTCTAGAAGAATTGTGACTGGAATGGAGGGATTTTACTTGATTCTTGAATTGAATTCTTATGGATTCTTAATAGTTATAATAGGGAGGAAAAAAATGGGTGTTATGTGCTGAAAAATATCTTAAAACTAATAAAGAAAGAGGCTTTAAAACGTCTGGGATGGGAAAAGGAGGAACGAAATCACCCCCAAGAATGTGAAGAGTTAAGAAAAAATAGAAAATTTTCGTCTCGTAGGCTGTTTTGATTGTTCATAGAAAAACACACAACTTTTTACTCGAGACTCTGATTTATGAGTTGGTGGTGGCATTGGAAAAAAAATCAAAAATCTTTAATTTGATAGGTAATGGGTCATGTAGCTCTTATTCTAGGAGAAATGCTTCTAGAAGTTTGACCCTTGTATGAACCTATATGAAAACTTAATCGTTAAAGGACCTTTCAACTCAAATTTATTTAGAGATTTCTTATACCCATAATTCATATCCAACACCCCTAATATTAAGACATGAGCTTTACACCTAGATATAATAAATTTTTTAGATTCAGGTATAATTACATGTGAAGAGCCGTCCAATTTATTTTATCTTTAGCTTGAACGTTTAGGGTGTTAAAATATATCCTCCTTAGGATCATTCATCCTTGAATGATGGTCATGGATGATTAGCTAACATGGGAATACTAAAATAGTATAGGCTCTCTTGAACTATTTCTTAATGACATGATCTTTCCTAATATGTGGAGCGTCGTAACAAGCCATGGTTGAAACCTACAAGCACAAGTCATGAAATGCACGAAACTTAACATAGACATGTCATAGGACATGAGTTTCATGGGATATGAACATAACAATGTATGACTTGAATTTAGGTATGAGTTATAGAGGTATCTTAGTTATCTAAATAAGGTTTATAGAGCATGAATGACATGACGAAGACTTGGAAATAATTTGGTCTGAAGCTACGTAACATGAAATAGTGGTGCATTAGACATAGGAGTATGGGTATTTTCACCTTTAATACTGGTATCATTAGATCTTAGCAACATTTTTACCTTTATAATGACCCTTCAGATCATTTGTCATGTTCTTTCTTATTTTCTCCAATAGAGCTCCTCCATAGATGTTCCAAGTCATTAGTGACTTGCTGGAACCGATAGTTCGGTTACCTAACGGTTCGTTTAGTCTTTAGAACCACTTTTTCAATTTAAAGTCTCCGTCGATTCCAAATGGCCGCCGAGCGAAAAATTCAGTAAAATGATTTTGGATGCAAATTTTGACTATGCCAGTAGCTATGCAAAATTAATTTTAGGATATATAGACCCTTGGTTTGGTTCCCACAGCACCCGAACTTATTTCGACCCATTAGTTAAAAAAGTCAAAAATTGAAATATATGGGTGTGGGACCCACAAGTAGACTAAATGACCTCATATGGAAAATTCAAAATCACCAATGCGTTTGTAATGTCGAATTTATTAGAATTACATAGTTTGTTTGGGAAAAACGGAGTCCGAATGAGACCGGGAGGTCAAAAATAAGTTTTGACCTTGCGGGCCAATCTAAAATTGTATAAAAGGGGTCTTTTTGGCAGATTTTAGGCATTCTTCATTTCTATTAAAACCCTAGAAGCCATAGGAGATTGGTGACTCAAAAATTGGTCTTGTGGGTTGATTAGAAGTTTAGTAACTTGTGTAATCCATTCTTTTGCTACTAATCTAAGGTAAGAATTTCTCTAATTTGATATTGATTTGATGGTTTCTTGACTCAAAATCCTAAATCATTATGGGTCAATTCTAGTCCCAAAATTGAGTGATTGACTCAAATTACTTAAGGGTTTTAACTCCCTAATGATAATTAGGCTATGGCTTGGTCTTGGAAACTCCTTTCCAAGGGTGAAACCTAAATGGGGTTTTGGTGTCCATTTGAAACCCATGGCACAATGGTGCTATAATGGGTATTTTCATTCTTGTTGTAATGCTTAGATTGTATTGTTGATAGCATTGCTTATGGAAGGGGAAACTTCTTGGAAAGGAAAGAAAAATCTTGTTAGTTCTTGAGTTGCTTGGATTCAAGGTAGGTTAGGCTTACCCGGAGTATAGATTGAGCTTATTTATAATGTAATCATTGATATCTTGTGAAATTGGATGGGGAATTTAGACGATAGTTGATTAAATGGTGAACTTAGGATTCATTAATTGCTATAGGCCATGGATTTGTAAGGTATGATACTTGATCCTTAGTTTAGGACCTTGGTTAGCCTAATTATGGTCTCATGACTAGTCTGAGAACACTATAGTTGTTCTAAGTAGACATGAATGGTATACTTCTCTATCCTTAGGAGTGTATTGACTTATATAAGACCTAGATAGGAGATGACCTTGGTGTTGGGTTGACTTAGGAAGGATTCTTGAAGAGACTTTCCCTATAGAACTAGAAAGGATTGGTAAGCCCTTATGGTGAGGTATGGATGACTTAGTCTAATTCTGGATAGAAGCTAGACGTGTGTTAGTAAGCTTGACATTCTCGAGATTTAGAAGTAGGACTTGACCCACCTTAAGTTTGAAATAAGTAATTAGAACGCCTGAACTCTCATCAAATATTTTTACTTGGTTCATTTGGATCTGTGCTTTTATGCAGTGGAATACTGACCTAGGGTGAAGCTTGATTTTTTATTCTGCTGTACACTAAAAATGTGAGCTTTGAAAGTCTGTTGATACCTACTGTAGTGTTTTAAGCATGTATAATTTCATATGAAATAGGTGGTTAATGGTCTCCATAACAAGCATGCGAAATTGATCCACCCTGCACCATGATACATTTGTCCCCATAATGTAGATATCATTCACATTGTTGACTCTTAGCATGTGTTTTTGTGGAATAGTTTACCTACAATGAAACATATGGTGTCTTTGAGACAATTGTCTTTGTACTTTCATGAAAAGACGAATTGCATTCATAGAAAACTTCATATAATTAAAATCAACATTTCTCAATTGCTTTGCCTTGGCAGTATGTGGAATATGTTTTGTCATTAAAATGATGTTTCTAGAAATATAATAAAAGGATCACTATTTACTTGACCACTAAAGGGTGTTTAAATCTTGATGAAAGCAGTTTAGAGCATGAATTTATGATATTATGATGATGTCCGGTTCGATTCTAGAGAAATATGGGATATTATGATGATGCCCGATTCGAGTTCAGAGGAATTTGTGATATTATGATGATGCCTGATTCAAGTTCGGAGGAATATGTGATATTATGATGATGTCTGATTTGAGTTCGGAGTAATTTGTGTATTATGATGATGCTCGGTTCAAGTCTGGAGGAATATATGATGTTATGATAATGCTCGATTTGAGTCTGGAGGAATTCGTGATATTATGATAATGTCCGATTCGCGTCCTGAGGAACACGTGGTATTATGATGATGCCTGATGCATCTAAAGGAATATGTTGATATTGTGTTGATGGCCGGTGAATTTGGAAGAGGTAAGAACACTATGATGTCTTGTGATGTCTTGTGGGAAAAATTTACCAATACGCATTGATGTTTGTAAGGTTAGGCTGTGTGGGGCAACCACCTATGTGCTTGAATCATGAGGTCTCTCTTGATAAATTGTTATTCGTTTCTTGTTCCAAATCACTCTATAAGAGGTGTGACCCTTACTGATGCTAAATTAGCTACTAGAGGAAATTTATGTCAAATATTGAGTTAAGGCTTAGAGTTATGTGTAAACTTGCATAAAAATTCAAGGTCTAACCTAATATATATACTTGACTCGAATAAGAGGTTATATTATGAAATCTTGCCTAGTAAGGTGGCTTATACAATAACTAGCTACTTCTAAAATATTTGATTATTATTTGGAACCTAGAAACCTAGTAAACTAGTTGGTGAACTTTACTTGATTAAAATATGAAAATTAGTCCTTAAGGTTGTGACATGCTTAGTGATATGGATCTAGTATTACGTGATGATTAGTTAAATTATCTCATAACATGTGAAGTTGAGATGGCTTAGTTGATAACTCGTCATGATGATGCTAGTTAAAGAATGGCATTATGATAGTTGAATAACCTATACTATGGGTGGCTTGTAGTTTTTCACCAATTTGATGACCAGTAATTTTAAGACTTGTAATTTTTTGACTTTTGAAAAAAATAAGGTTAATTAGTATGGATTTGCAGTATTTTTCTCAATGAATTATTGAATTAATAATGCCTATGCCGACAATGTTGCTTTCTTTATGTTGAATTACGGTATGGGTATTTGGAAGTGGATTTTGGTAATAAGCCATGGCGGGGTTGTGCTACCTGCGGTTTTTGGTAAATTGATAAAGTAGTTGTGTTTTATTGTATTATTGGTTGTATTCTTTTGTGTACTCTCTGGTGGTATGGGACGCCGTGGTGAGTTCTTTGTTGTGCTCTCTTTCGGGTGCTTCCCGGCGATATGGGACATCGTGGTAAGTTCTTGTTTTTATGTTCTAAAGATGGTTAATGATGATTATGGCAAGTAGATTCTTTGCGATTGTGTATATGGCTTTACGTTTTCGAAATGATACTCAGTTGTTATGGAGATTATGGAGTATATAGAGATAGCATGTAATGTTATTGCTTTAGTAGTATAAATGTTGTTACCGTGGTATCAAAGCAGATTCGGGTTCGATCATATCCCTTAAGTTTAATATTATTGTCTTACTTTATATCGTCCTTACATTATATTTGAATTCTGTCGGCCGATGATGCCTAATGAATACCAGTGTTTTGGTACTCAAACTATACTTCTGTATCTTTTTGGTGCAGACCCAGGTCCTATTTGCCACCGTTGAGCTAGTTCGTGCGAGTTGACTATTCGGAGACAGGGTGAGCTCTTGGAGATCGAGTTACCCTCTTTCCCCTCTATCCTTATTTGTTTTTTGCTTTCTAGACAAATGTATGAGACTATTTAAGATATTTTAGATTCTGAGATTGTAATTTCCTCTTGTCAAGTTTAGAAGCTCTTGTATTAATACTATCAGGTCATAGGATTTGTGTTGAATATCGGTTGTCCTTAATTGTGAAATGTTGTTGTTATATATTGTGTTCACACATAGAGTCCATGTTGGACATTCTTACCAAGGTAACCTATTGTCATAGCTCCTGGTTACGATATCGTCTTACCTACCGGTGAAATGTGGTAGGTGTCATCATGACTCCAAATGGGGTCGTGACAACCTTTTTCCCCATGAATATTACACTTCATTATTTCCAAAGTAAAATTCTCACATGGGCACATACAAGTACTAAAGTCTGATTCTAACACATTTTTACCATGTCCAAGCCTATTCAGAGGTACAAGGTACCACACCTAAAATGCTCATGCCCTTCTAAATTTAAGGATCCCATATTCTATTTTCCTTTGGAAATCTTCATCTTTATTATTGACCTGCTCTTAGGTTAGTTCTAAAACTCAACAAGGTTTATCTTACATCTAAAGTTATACCCAAGGACACTTTTATTTCTCATCATGAAAACAACCATACTCGAAATCTAATCAAGAAGTCATAAATTACATAATGTATTTAGCCACATAGGTATCAACGTGATATCCAAGCTCATCACTATAAAAACATCATGGTTTCTTCCCAGCTTATACTGTATAAAAATAAAAAAAATCTTCTCTGTCTACCCTAGAACCTCTATGAACCGCAATTTCATGTACTCCTACCTTGGGACAGAGCATATGAATTTATGTAACTATTACGTATGACTAATCCGCATCTAGCACTTCATCCATGCTTATGATCTTAGATGAACTGGTACATCGTAATCATTGCAACAAGAAATATCTACTCACTCTTATCCAACCATTACTCATTTGATATCATACTACTACTATGACATAAGGAATACCTCTGAAGGTCTAGAATATGAGCACCAGGAATAGAAGGAATACTGCTCAATTACTACTAATACTTATCCTGACCTTGCTAATAAAGATGTGACCTAGGAGTAAAGCATAGTAGGCATGAATATTCCATGTATCAAATACACAACCTAAACAAAGAGTTATTCTGGGCATAGGCAGGACATAGAAAAAATTAGGAACATATCTTAAAGTATCATTTCTTAGGATAGAACGTAACGTAAAGCATGGGTTCATGGTGTAGACACAGAATTTTGACTGTGCAATTTTATTTATTTTTAGCTCACCTTATGACGTAACCTCACCCGTCTAATATTTCCCCCTACAAGAATCTAAATAACAAACTCCCAACCAAAAAATAACAACTTATCCTAACCACCTCATCCTAACCACCTCACACCCCCTACCCTCATACCCCTCTACGCCATAACCTCCCTACCCCATGGTTTTTTGGAATAGAAATACATACACATTATACACGAGAAGGGACCTGAGGATTAATACACACAGCACTCATTTTCAACCACACACAATTCTCTCACCATCACACACACACACCGATATACTCTCACACTCCATCGAAACCTCACAAAAATAATCCTTTATTCTTGATTAATACCCATAGTTTCACACAGCAACAAGAGATCAACACAGACAAGTCTCACTGATACATACACATACAAGTCTCACTAATACATACACATACACACATCCGAGATGGGAAAACCAAGAGATATAGGAGAAATAAGAGAATGAGAAGAATAATAGGAGGGAGAATATCGGAATTGAGAACAACAGATGAGGGAGAGAGTGAATACGAACACCGGAGAAAGAAAGTTGATCAAAAAATGTGACACTGGCTGGAAAAATCACACCCTCACTCTTGTCCTCCACTGTTCTGGTCGAAAATATTGGGATCAGTTAGAAATATCCTAAAATTTGATCAAAACCTGACTGACTCAAGTCTCTCTACCATCACTTAAGCTTACCGGAGCATTGGTGAATCGAAAGCGGTGAACCCTTCTCCAATTCTGTCATGACCCATTTAAGCTTAAGTTGAAATCCACAGTTTAATTTCGTATTGAGGTTTTTAGCTGGTTTTAAAATCTGTTCAAGGTTGAATTCAACTGGAATTGGGAGGTTCAGCGTTGAGGTTTGAGTTGAGGTATTCCGATTATGCTCCGTTCGAACAATTCAATAGATTGATATAAAATTAATGTCCAATTCTTCAACTCTGTCTTCATTTATTTTACCTCAATATGATGTATTGATGTTGTGATTTGTATGATTCGTATGTGATTGATGATACAATTTTAATTGTGTTGTTGAGCAATTATTTTCATTTTGGATTGAAATATTAGTTTTCTAGTAAAACTGGCTAATTAGTTGATAATAATTGGAATTCGTTTGAGGTAAATAAAATTGGGGCAAAGATTAAAAATTAAAAAAGTGAATGTTGGTTTATATCGATTCAATGTTGGTTGTTTAAATCAAAATGAACATCGATTGTGTCGATCTTGATAGTGTCATGTGTTAAGCCATCAAATGGGCAGGCAAATACTAAGTCGGGTAGGCAAACTTAGGAATGGTGGATTGTTGAATATTTGAATATGGATGTAAATGATTCTTTCTACTTTATCACAAAAATTGAAAGTGTACTCATTTAGCTGGGGAATGCCCCAAGGTCACATTGTACTTATTCACCGGGGAATGCCCCGAAGTATCATGTACGCAAAGGAGGCTCGTGATCAAGGCCCGACACATCAGGTAACGCATTAGAGTGTAGTTTAAGATTAGTGTAGATTTACTTTTCAGCACCTTTTTGTTTTGGACTGTGATAATTGGATTGGATACTATATTTTTGGACTTGTTTTGTTTTGTTTGTTTGTTTGATTGTTGTGTGTTTTTGTGTGGTTTATACATTCATAGTATCAAATTAGCCGATATGATCCACCAAGACACCATGGACGAATCACGGGATCAGGGGGTGCGTAACACCTTCCCGTCGATCAATAGAATTCCTTAACCGGAATCTCTATTCATGGATAAGTTTAAAAGAGTCAAAATCATTTTGAAAAGGGATTTCCACATGTGACTTGGCACACCCGATTTATGTCAAGTGGCGACTCTGAGTTTTGAATATAAAGAATCCTTTTTGAAATAAATTTTTCTTTTTGTCACTTTAATAATCTTTTTGGTTAAAAAAGAGGTGTGATAGCTCTGGCGACTCCACTACGATTTTTTAGAATTCAAGCTTATTTTTTGGAGTTGTATCGGCTTAGTTTTACATCATGGGTGTATAGACATCAGTTTGTGTTAGTGATTGTGTTATTATTTCATCGTTGTTGGATACATACGTGCTCTTTGTTTACAGTCTTTCTTTATGTGTTACCGCGTTATATCTGGCATCATTTGCATGACCCGAATCAAATGTGGAGGAGACTGCACAACATTTATTTATGGAATGCACCTGGTTCAATACAGTGCGAAATTCCTTATTAGCTTGGATGGGCATTGCACTTCAGAGAGGCAATGTGAATCAGGTTTTAGAGCAAATTAAAGGGAAACATTGGGCATCCATTCAACAGGAGGTTGTTGCTACTATATGGAGTGCCTTGGTTTATCATACCTGGAGGGCGCGTAATTGGAAAATATTTAGAAGACAAACTGTACATACTGAGACAGCTATAGCACAGAAAAAATAGGATCTAGTTCATAGATTAGAGATTTCTTATATAGCCAAGAGATTGGGCAGATGCAGGGGATTAGTGCAACGGTTACATATGTAATAGTTTTGGAATGAGGCTTTAGTTCATCTGTCTTGCAGAGGCATGGCTGACTAAAGTGTTCTTAGGATGTACAACTGATGAATTTTTGTATGTCTGTGGTGATGATTTACAGTGTTACCAAAAAAAAACAAGTCTCGAAGTACATTTCATGTACACGAACTATAGTTAAGTCACCCTTATTTTAAGAGGGGGAGTCGTCGGATATATGGAGTAGGTGGAAAGCAATCGCAGCCACTATCAACTTTATGCTTCCCCGAATGGCTTTGTTAGTGGACCCCAGTGTAGGTCAGCCTTTAGGTCATACTTATCTGCACTATATCGAGACCTAGCGGGAATCACTTGGTCCTTTATAGGAGACTCACCTTAAAAGCATCCCTACGTGCTAAATTTTGTAATTTTTATGGTGACGAAGTCATTTAACGGACTGATTTGGTAAAAGCATATGCTAGAATTAAAGAAAGGTGTGTAGGCATGGAAAAATCAAACAAAATAAAGAGAAGAAGAAAAAGACAAAAAAGGGAATCAAAAAGAGTATTGTAGTTTTTAGAGTTCTTTATGGTTTTTATTTTTCATAATCCAAAAAATCAAAAAGAGTTTTACCTTTTGTACTCATTTTCTAAAAAGAAAAAAAATTCCTTTTGTTTCTTTAGTAAGCATTCACAAGTCGAAAACTCCAAAGAAAAAATATTTCAATAGGAGCTTTTTATAAAATAAAAATTAAAAAAAAAAAGAGATGGTAGTAGTGTACATTTCATAAAATGAAAAAACCAAAAAGATTGTCCTTTCATAGTTGTTGGTGTCATTTTTATGTGAAGTGTCTAATCAAAAATCTCAAAAAGATTTTCTTGACGTTGTTCATTCGTCTGACTTTGGTCGTATCTCTTAAGTTAGAGTCAATTTGTTAGTTAATCCCTAATTGTCTAATCTGGACGAACTACGCACACCTGATTCTCCTCACTTGGGAGTGAGATACATATACAGCCCTTTCAGAATTTGGTGATCTTGTTTAAAAATTTCAAAAAGATTTTCTTCACTCTTCATTTAGAATAGGTGTTTCATATACATTTTAAAAAAAAACTACAAAAAGATTTTTCTTTAATAGGTTCAAGTTTCATTCTCATATGAAATTCAAAATCGAAAACCCAAAAAGATTCTCCTTTGGTAATCATGGGTTTCATTTTGTATAGGGATGTTAAAGCTAAAAAAGTCAAAAAGATTTTCGTCAATTCTTTTGACAATTTGTTATTTTCTTTTCTGCTTAAAATTTCAAGAAAAAAAAGGAAAAAGAAAGAGAGTTTTATTAGCCATTTTGTGGCCAAACTTCATGAACTACGTATACCTGATTCTCCTTTCTCGAGAGTGAGATATGCAGGTGCCCTTCTTGGGTTCAGTGATCTTTTCAAAATAAAATGACGAAAAAGATTTTGAAGAAATGTTGAACTTTAACGCATTCGTTATCTCTTGTTCAGTTAGTTTAAGGTGGTTGGTTTTTGGCATTTTAGCTGAGCCTTCACATCACACCAAATCCAAGGAAAGGTTATTGTGTTCAACAAAGATATAAAGAGTGATATCATGGATCAAACAAAGAGTCAGGAAAATGAGAGTTTAAAGCAAGAGATTAGGAGACTAAGGCAACAAATGACAGAAATGCACTGAGCTTGGGCCAGTGGGTTGCCTCCTCCTCCGTTTCACACTATTGATCCTACAAATACCTCGAGTTTTTTACCAAATTTACAAAGTCAGTTTCCTACTATTTTTGATGCACTGTAACATGAATCAGAATTCATTGCAATCCAAAAGCATCCCAAAACTTCCACCACTCTTTCTCTAGCTCCTCAGCATAAGCCTACTACATTCGCAACACCACACGTCGCCTGTGATTTTGTTGCTCAATTCTATTTTGAGGCTTCTACATTGGCTAGCCTGCCAACAATTATGCTTCCCCATACTGCAAGTGGATTCATGTCCAATACTCTTCCTGATCATTTCTATACTCCTGATCCTACTTTTAAGTTAACTAGACCACCAAAATTTCTTAACAAGAATTCTAATGCGCCAGAAGAGCCAAGAAAAATGGTTGGAAAAAAGAAAAGTGCAAAAAAGGCTATGAAAAGTTCCCTAGGACCTACGGGTAAAAAAGATATTTCATACAAAGACTGGGGCATGTCTTCAAGTGTTAACCCTCCTCCAATCCTTGAGATGTTGAAATTTGAGGAGCAGGATGGACATGAGGAATCTATGGAAATTTTAGGACAATATTCCAATCAAGTAAGGGAAACTGGAGGGAAAAAGAATGAGAAAGATGCAAATGCTATTATAGTTGGACAATGAGCACGTCGAAGAAGACCACGTCGACGTTACCCTCAGTCTCAAGCCCAAGTTCATACCCAAGCTCTCTATAATCCCTCCCAAAATCCATTGTACTTTATTTCCCCACCTTTATAAATAGTAAATTGTGTAAAACCATATGTTCAAATTCCTTCTTACTCATAATGGCACGTACTAACTCCTCAGAGTAATCCTCTAACTCCAAACATATCAAAGCCCTTTTAGACCCGATGTTCGATCCAAGTCAAATAATGAAAAGAGGAAGAAGTCGAGAGATAGCTTCACACCAATTAGAGAGTCGTATTCCATTTTATTTTAGAGATTGGTACAGTGAGGCATGATCACTCCTCTCCTTGGGCACACTCTATATCCACATTAAAGATTGTCGGGATTTGAAAAGAGAAATTGAAAAGATGATTCAAGATAAATTAATTATGATGTAGAACATTGATAGTGAGGAAAGCTCTAGTCATGCTGATATGAAAACCAATGGATAAGATGTCGAGCTCAGCAATTGGGAAGTCACTCCTATCCTTGCTAGGATGGATGTTTGGTAGTTTGTTTTCTGTTCTTTTCTGTTATCCAAATTAATTCAGGGTTGTAGTTCGGGATTTATCTTGTTTTTTCCCTTTGTCGTTTATGTTTAAACTCTTCTATCTTTTATTTTAACTAAATGGAGTGTCTCTTTTCCCTTTGTGTTTTAAATATGTATTGTTTGTTTGTTTTCTTTACATAGTATATTTGATGTTGGTTCTAGTGATATGACATGCTAACGGAATTTTTAGATAGATCTTAAAATCTGGATTAATCATGTAATATTGAATCAGAGGGCAGAAGTTAGAAAAAAGAAGCATCTGAGAAAACAGGTAGAGTGTTGAGACATTTGGTAATCATGTTGAAGTCTTCTTTTAAAATTAAGGCAACTATTTTGAGAATCACAAGAATAACTTGGTCATCAATTGAGAGACATGTCTCAATTAGGTCAAACAGTGGTTGTGTGATCCCATATCAAGAGGTACAGAAAGAAAATCATCTCCACGAAAGCATGGATGATTCGATGTAAGCGATGTAAAACAAAGGGGGAGCTATTTGTTTAACAAGTGTGGAAGAAGAATTGCCACACATGCTCGATTAAAGTTAGTGTTGTTAAAGTGTCACAAATGATCTTCATTTTTCATTTCATAATGCATGATATGTACTTACATTTTCAAGGATTGATATGAAAAAGGCATTTCATTCTGCTATCCAAACATTGTGTCATCCTTTGCTTACCCCATTTCAGACTTAGTTTTATTTTCTTTCACACATCTCTTTTGAAATTAAGATAGAGTTAGTAAAGCTCAAAAGAAAAGTGTCTAGCAAAAGAATGGAGCCAGAAAAGTTTCAATAAAGAGAGAAAAAAATGTGTCAAAAAAGAAAAAAAAAAGAAGAGTGTCAAGAAAAATAGAGTCAAAAAAATCCCAAAAAAAAAGAGTTAGGAAATTAGAACTAAACAAAGAATAAGTTGTCGGAACTACGTGTGACCTAATTCTCCTCTCTCGAGGGTAAGATATGTATGCTGTCCTACTCTGATCTCGTCCAACCAAATAAATAATTTAGAATTGCCCAGTCAAAAGAAACTGGGTATGAGTTAATCCTCATTGTTTGAGTCGATTCCAAAAGCTTTAAGTCTTATCCCACTTCAAGTGTCGCTTGGGCCTCATGTCATCCTTTCTTTCTAACCTTATCCAAAATCCAAGTCACAACCAAAGAAAGACCTTCAAATCAATCTTTGAGAATGTTAAGGCTAAGCATGCAATGGATGTGATGAGACATTTTGGAAACTACTCGTCTTCTTCAACATAAGGAATCAGGAGAGAAATAAAAATGAGAGTCTTATTGGTGAAAACCCTCACGGGCATCGTAAGGTGATGGTAAGTTGAGAGAGATAAAATGAGTCTTATCGGTGAAAATCCTCATGGGCACTATAAGACGACTGTGAGTTGAGAGAAATGAAAATAAGAGAGTCTCATTGGTCAAAAACCCTCACGGACACCATAAGGTAGTGATAAGCTGAGAAAAAAAAATGAGAGAGGCATGTTGGCGAAAACCCTTCAAGGAGCCATAAGCCGAATGAGGTCTTAAATGCAATTGACCTAAGAAAGCAACCCAGTTTTAGGGTCATTAACTCAATAACAATTGGAGGAAAGTTTTGATGAAAAGATCAGACAACTTAATCCAAAATGCATGCCATAAGCATTACAGTTGACTGTCATTTTTAGATAAGTTTTTCTTTTCTCTTTTTCAAATGAGGACATTCATTTTCTTTTCTTAATTTTTACTTTATTGAGTCAATTATCCAGATAAATTAAAAAAATCATTGTCATTTTTCTATTGTCTTTGAGTCAAGTCCATGTCAAAACGAGAAAAGATTTAAAATTGGCTACCAACTTCTTCAATTGCACAAAATAAAACAAAAAGTAAGCACATGAAAGAGACATGATTGTGAGCTGAAATAAGGCATGCGGAAAGTTTTGTCAACAGAAAAATATGAGAATTCGTGGAAATACAAGGTTCAAAGGGTTTATCTAAGAAGCATAGCAAAGCAAAGATATCGTGTTTTTTCCGTAATCACTCTTAATAATCTGAGTTTGGGTCAATGATGCAGCAAGTCAATGACAGGTACTAATGGTTGGAAGCAAGGTTAATGGGACAAGTGCTAGAGAAATTGCCCAAAAGCCAAAGTCGCAAGCCAACCACCCTATTTTAAACTCACAAGTTTATTTTGTATGAAACAAGAATAGTTGCTACCTTCTAATCAAAGGCTTCAAAGCGCAAATATCCAGAGGTGCAATTCCTCATTTCTACAAAGGCAAAAGGTAGCATTACTGTACAGGTTTGGTAATCACAATTATGGTGAAATTCATCATCTTGTACCCCTAAGAGATACACTCCCTAATTTGGGTCTTTCATGCCTCATGGCTAGGAGGTGCACTTCCTAACTTGAATCATTAATTCTGAAAGATGCACTTTTAGTAAGAACCATTCACTTTCACTCTTAAGAGAGGGACTTGTTGGCCTCAGTCATTCAATTTTCCCCTCAAAATGTGCATTTATTAATCAGAATCTTGATTCATATTTGCATTACACACTATTGCAAGTAGTTATAATTGGATTTGACACCCGCAAAAGCTTTTGATGATAAACTGGGGCAAAAAGAAAATTTAATTCCTGTTATTAGGAACTTCACTTTAGATCCTTCTAGAAAAATGAGACTTAATGTTTTCAGAAAATGAAATCTTTCTTTATCATAATCTTTGTGTGCGATGATTTTTGTTCTCATTTTGATTTTGATTTCAGGAGCCCGCCTAAAAAACAGGATAATGAAATTGAAAGTCAGGAGTCTGCCTAAAGAATGGGGTGATGAAATTGAAAGTCAAGAGCCCGTCTGAAGAACAGGATGAAGAAATAGCAAGTCAGGAGCCCGCCTAAAGAACAAGGTGATAAAATATCAAGTCAGGAGCCCGCCTAAAGAAAAAGATGATGAAATCAAAAGTTGGAGCTCACCCATAGAATAGAGTGAGAAAATTACAAGTCAGGAGCCCGCCTAAAGAACAGTGTAATAAAATTACAAGTCGGCAGCTCGCTCAGAGAATAGAGTGAGAAAATCGCAAGTGAGGAGCCCGCCTGAAGAACAGGGTGATGAAATGACAAGTCAGGAGCCCGCCTGAAAAACAGCATGATGAAATTGAAAATCAGGAGCCCGCATGAAGAATAGGGTGATGAAATAGAAAGTTAGGAGCCCACCTCAAGAACGGGGTGATAAAATTGTAAGTCAGGAGCCCGCCTGAAGAACAGAGTGATAAAATTGCAAGTCGGGAACTCGCCCAAAGAACAGAGTAAGGAAATTTCAAGTCAAGAACCCTCCTGAAGAATAGGGTGATGAAGTTACAAGTCAAGAGCTTTCCCGGAGAATAGAGTGATGAAATTGCAAGTCAGGAACCCACCTGAAGAACAGGGTAATGAAATTGAAAGTCGGGAGATGCCCAAAGAACAGAGTGAGAAAATTGCAAGTCATGAGCCCCCCTGAAGAACAGAGTGATGAAATTAAAATTTGGAAGCTCGCCCAGAAAATAGAGTAATGAAATTAGAAGTTGGGATCTTTCCCGAAGAACAGAGTGATGAAATTGTAAGTTAGAAGTCCGCCTGAAGAACAAGGTGATGAAATTGAAAGTCAGGAGCTCGTTCGGTGAACAGAGTGAGAAAAATTGCAAGTCAGAAGTCCGCCTGAAGAAAAGGGTGATGGAATTAAAAGTCGGGAGCTCGCTCAGAGAACAGAGTGATAAAATTGAAAGTTAGGAGCTCGCCTAAAGAACAGAGTGAGGAAACTGCAAGTCAGTAGCCCGCCTGAAGAACAGGGTGATGAAATTGCAAGTTGGGAGCTCGCCCAAAAAACAGAGTGAAGAAATTACAACTCAAGAGCCTGCCCAAAAATATAGGGTGATAAAAATAAAATTCAAGCAACAAGATAAAGGAATTGAAGGTCAAGTAACAAGGTTAAGATAATTGAAAGTCAAGCAATAAGGAGAGGCAACTGAAAGGCAATAAAGTAAGGAAATTGCAAGTCGAGAGCCCGCAGAAGAACAGGGCGGTGAAATTGAAAGTCAACGGATTGAAAAATAGCAAGTCAGGAGTCTGCCTGAAGAACAGGGTGATGAACTTGAAAAGCAATGAAATAGAAAATCAAGAGTCAAGGAAAGCTGCATAGATAGGACTTTTGTAATTTTATTTTTATTTTTAACTTGTAATTTTATTTTGATGTAATGATAGTCCCGCAAACCGGAACATCGATGGAACCTCACCCGAATCTCCAACTCGGTTGTCCTTCTTCTTTCTGTTTCTTCCTTTTAATAATGGTCGGGTTAAAATTCAGTCTCAATATCTACTTTTTTGTCTGAAAACACTTTTTGTTTACACCCAAAAAGGGGCATGATGTAGACAAGTAATTTTACCCCTCCTGAAGTTTAATTTTATTTATTTTTAGCTCCCCTCACCCGTCTAATATTTCCCCCATAAGAATCTAGATAACAAAATCCCAACCAAAAAATAATAACTTATCCTACCCACCTCACACCCCCTACCCCACACCCCTCTACCCGATAATCCCCCTAAACCCTATAATTTTTTAAAATAGAAATACATATACAGAATACACAGGAAGGGAACTGAGGGTTAATACATACAACACTCATCTTCAACCACACACAATCCTCTCACTATCACACACAAACACATACACTGATATACTCTCTACATTGAAACCTCATAAAAATAATCCTTCATTCTTGATTAATACTCATAGTTTCACATAGAAATAAGAGATCAACACACACATATCTCACTGATACATACACATACATACATTTGAGAGAGGGAAATAGAGAAAGATAGAAGAAATAAGAGAATGAGCAGAAAAATGGGAGGGAGATGATCAGAATTGAGAATAACAGATGAGGAATAAAGTGAATGTGAACACCGAAGAAACAAAGATGATCGAAAAATATGACGTTGGCCGAAAAAATCACACCCTCACTCTCGTCCTCCACTGTTCTTGCCAGAAATACTGGGACCAGTGAGAAACATCCCAAAATTTGATCAAAATCCAACTGACCCAAGTCTCTCTACCATTTTTTAAGCTCACCGAAGCTCCGGTGAATCGGAAGCAGCAAACCCTACTCCAATTCCATCATGAGCCTTTTAAGCTTAATTTGAAATATGCGGTTTAAGTTTGTAATGAGGCTTCTGATTGGTTTTTAAATCTTTTTGAGGTTGAATTCAATTGGAATTGAGAGGTTCAACATCAAGGTTTAAGTCGAGGTAATCTGATTGCGCTCCGTTGAAACAATTTGATGGATTGATATAAAATTGAGGTCCAATTCTTCAACTCTATCTCCTTTTATTTTACCTCAATGTGATGTGTTGATGTTGTGATTTGTGTGATTCGTATGTGATTGATGATACAATTTTAATTGTGTGGTTAAGCAATTATGTTTGTTTTGGATTGAATGATTAGTTTATAGTAAAATTGGCTAATTAGTTAATAATAATTGGAATTTATTTGAGGTAAATGGAATTGGCGCGAAGATTAAAAATTGAAAAAGTGAAAATTGGTTTATGTCGATTCAATGTTAGTTGGTTTAATCAGAATGAACGTCGATTGTGTCAATCTCGATAGTGTCATATGTTAAGCCGTCAAATGGGTAGGCAAATATTAAGTTAGGTAGGTAAACTTAGGAATGGTGGGTTGTTAAATATTTGAATGTGGATATGAATAACTCTTTCTACTTTATCGCAAAAATTAAAAGCGTATTCATTTAGATAGGGAATACCCCGAGGTCACATTATACTTATTCACCGGGAAATGCCCCAAAGTATCATTGTAAAGCCCCACAATTCGGGCTACAATAAAGACCATGATTTCGATACGTTGCTAATCCCAAAGCCATAAAATTCTATGCCAATACGGCATGTTAATTATTGTGTAGCATGTGAATCCACTAAATCATGAATTTAGACCATAGAGGTCCTTCAACTCAAGGACAAGTTGAAACTATTTCGATCGACTAACTTTTAGTGGACGTTGTAAAGTGTATCAGTTTCCATTGACCATAAATCTCTATATATGTTGAATTAGGAAGCCTACTATGTTTCAAATGATATGTATTCGAGTTAGCTTTCCAACGATACTAATTTGGCTAAAATCCGACACTCAAGCAAGAAGTTATGGCCCTTTAAAGTGATAAGCGTCGCCTAACCAATCGCCCATGGCCACTAGAAAGCATAGGCAATAGCCTAGGAGGCGCCTATGTAAACATAGGCGATAGCCTAGGCGGCGCCTATGTGAACATAGGTAATGGGATGGGTGGTGCCTATGTAAGGAATTCTAGTGATTTAAACACTCCGTGTAGAGGACAAAGTGATCCTTTTCCACCCTTACTTAGCCCTAAAACACGCGAGTTAGTTCCAAGGACCCCAAAATACATATTCTATCATAAAAAGTGTTGAAGATTCTCCTTAGAGTTTCAAAAATATAAACCCAAATAGTTCAATATTTGACCATAGGTTTTCAAAGATAATTACATATTTGGAATCACCAATCCGCAAGCTTCAAGAAACATCTATTATCCTTGGAAATAGAGGTACGTGGGGTTATCCAAAAATCTCATGGGTGTAGTTTTTATGAACATGCATGCTTTTAAATGGGGGTTTTCAATCAAATGCTAATATCTTGCTTTCAACATGATTTCTAAGTCATTTTCTTTATGTCATGGGAATTGTTTGCCTATATACTTCAATGGTTGAAACCATACATATGTGATTTGAGATTTTCCATAGAAGTTTGATAAATATGAATGATAAATTGTTTACAAATTCCCATGATAATGTTTTGATACTCCATATTATATTGTGATCAATAAAAGAGCAAGAATTTGAAATAAATATTGTTCACTACTTTTAAATGATGAAGCACCTTGGTTTTTACATGATTATGCATATGTGGATGTGATATTAATGACTTGCAAGATGGGTATGATGATACCCTATAGAATACGACATGTGATTGAATAAGATAAAATTTGAATGCATTGATTTTACATAAGAAAGGTGGATGCCCGAAGAAGGCATTTGAGACACAAGGGCTCAACGCTGGAAAAACGTGTTTGCCAACACGGAATATTGGTACCAGGCTAAGTGATCTTGTGTACTTGACTTCATGTCATTCCCAAAATGGGACTATAGGTAGGAGCCCGGGCCAAGTGATCTTGGGCACTACCATTGGGTCGAGACACCATGCTGCGTAATCTTGTGTGTCTCTCCCTCACTTATACTCTAATCTCGGCGACAACTGAGGTTTGACAGTTGGTGTAAACTATGTAGGGTATTCCACCTAGCTCAGTTGTATTTCATTATTGTTGAGAAAAACTATTGCATTACACCCATGTGCTTTCAAATGATTTGATACGAAATTGCTTTATAATGGCTCTCACCTATATTTTGTAAAAATATTATGTTTTTCTTTGATATCTCGGCGTACCAGTACTTTTGTGCTGACCCCCTCCCCTCTCCAACCTCTCAGGTTCAGAGGCCCAGTCTAAGGGTTAAGAGAATCAGTAGATCATTCAGACCGAGTTGCAGAGACAATTGATGAGCCTTCTATGTTTCGGAAGGTCTTATGTCCTGCAGTCCTTTAATTTTATATTTAGTTTTGGGGGTCTGCTGGGGGCCTTATCCTAGTTTTCAGATAGACATTATTTTAGTCATATAGTAGAGATTTCGCAAATGGTTTTAGAGATGTTGCTTTAGATTGTGGGACACTATTTCCCATTTTTGTTTTCATATGATTCTTGACCATATTTCTGTTATATTGTGTATCTTCCGCATTTCTTTTATCATAAATTATGTGCATGATTATCAGACAGATAGGGGTGTTTTGGGCCTCCATGGTTTGAAATGCTCATCACGGCCAGGCCCCGGTTTGGGTTATGAAAAACTTGGTATCAAAGCACATTTCATTATCCCAGGGTGTCTGCGAAATTGCGTCAGGTAGAGTCTTGTTTATGAGTGTGTAGCGCGCCACACTTATAAGAAGAAGGTTGCTAGGCATTTAGGAAATGTTTCCCTTCTTTGTGATTTAGTTCGTGCTTCAGAGTCTGAATTGTCCCCTAATCAATGATCACTTGTGTTTCAGAAACACAGTTATGCCTCCACGTCGTATCGTCGATCAGAATGCTCAGGCAGATGAGGTTCGTCCCACCCATGGGATACGGACCTATAATAGGGCTCACACTCTAGAATTTGTCCCTACTTTGGGAGTCCCTCCAGTCCCGACTAGTCCACCTCGGGCTCCGCGGGCTAGTGCCAACCGTCCCCCAACTGCTCAAGGAGATATTTCAAATGCAGACTTTAGACGGTCTATTCATATGCTAAAACAGTTGGTAGCTAATCGGGCTTAACGATTGAAAGATGTTGGGTCTGCATCTGTTACATCTGAGGCTACTAGAGTTGGATATTTCATGAAGATGAACCCACCTAAGTTCACTGGCACCAAGGTGGAGGAAGATCCACAGGAGTTTGTAGATGAGATGGAAAAGATCTTTAAGGTGATGTATGTGGATGAGGTTAAAGGGGTGGATCTAGCAACCTATCAGCTCAAGGACATTGCGAATCAGTGGTATGCCGACTGGGAAGATGAAAAAGGTGAAAGTGCTGAGCCCACAGTTTGGGGCGAATTTGTGGAAGCTTTCCTTGATCGATTCTTTTCTCTGGAGTTGAGGGAGGCCAAAGTGGAAGATTTTATGAATCTGAAGCAGGGCAGTATGAGTGTCCAGGAGTACACTTTGAAGTTTAATAAACTAGCCCGCTATGCACCAGAGTTGACTAGTAATATGAGGGCCCGGATGAGGAAATTTGCATCTAGCCTTGCTAATGACCTGGTAATTGAGTGCCAAGGGGCTATGTTGAATAAAGAGTTAGACTTTGCTCGATTGACCGTTCATATGCATCAAGTGGAAGAGAATAAGAAAAAGATTGCTGAATCTAGAGAGAAAGATAGACAGGATAAGAGAGCTAGATCTGCAGACCAGCACCAGAGTCAGCTGCAGAGTGGTAACTGGGGTAATAAGTGGTCAAAGAAGAAGAATTTTTGGAATAATTCACAGTCAGCAGCCAGCGCCCCAGCACCCAGACCACCGACAGACAGACAAACTCAGAGTTTAGAGATTCCTCATGGGTCCAAAGCTCTAGGTACACAGTCTCAGGGCAGTGTAGCCCAGTAGCGTCGTACTCGTCCGCGATGTGAGGTTTGCGAAAGAAATCATCTAGGAAAGTACTGGTTTGAGGGGAGAAACTGCTATACTTATGGCAAAGTGGGTCACCTTCAGAGAGATTGTCCATCTTCTGGAGTAAATGCGGGGGGGCCTAAGTCCTAAGCCGCCTCCACAACTCCTTTTCCTAAGAGCGCCCCTTCAGCTGCCGGAAGCAGTCGCAATCGATTATATTCTTTGACTAACCACCAGGAAGTGGAAGCTTCACCAGACATTGTCACCGGTATGTTATGAATCTTTTCTCATGATGTTTATGTATTGCTTGATGTCGGGTCTACTTTATCTTATGTGACCCCTTATGTGGCTGTTGGTTTTGGGTTTGAGCCTGAAGTTATTGTAGAACCCTTCTCTGTTTCTACTCCTGTAAGTGATTCTGTTGTTGCTAGAAGGGTATACAAAAATTGTGTCGTGTCTATTCATACTAAGGAAACTATGGCAGACCTTATAGAACTGGATATGATAGATTTTGATGCCATCCTTGGGATGGACTGGCTCCATTCATATTATGCCACCCCTGATTACAGAACCCAAAAATTTACTTCTTTTTTCCCGAATGAGACACCAGTTGTATAGGCAGGGAGTTCTGTGGAACCTAGAGGTCACTTTATCTCTTATCTTAGAGCCCGAAAGTTTATCTCCAAAGGTTGTATGTATCATCTAATCCGAGTAAAAGATTTAAAAGTTGAAAACCTTCCTTTGCAGTCAGTCCCTGTAGTGAATGAATTCCCAGAAGTTTTTCCCGAAGATCTCCCAGGGATACCCCCTGATAGGGAGATAGATTTTGGCATTGATGTTTTGCCAGACACTCGTCCTATTTCTATTTCGCCATATAGAATGGCTCCCGCGAAACTAAATGTGTTAAAGGAACAGCTTACAGACCTCCTAGACAAAGGTTTTATTCGTCCTAGTGTTTCCCCATGGGGTGCACCCGTGCTCTTCATGCGAAAGAAGGATGGGTCCCTTCGGATGTGCATAGACTACCGTCAGTTGAATAAGGTCACGATTAAAAATAAATATCCTCCTCCTAGGATTGACGACCTTTTTGACCAGCTTCAAGGTGCCAAGTGTTTTTCAAAAATAGACCTCCATTCGGGTTATCATCAGTTGAAAGTTAGGGAGTCAGACATACCCAAGACAGCCTTCCGAACCCAATATGGTCACTACAAATTTCTAGTCATGTCCTTCGGGTTGACTAACGCCCCTACAACCTTCATGGATCTTATGAATAGAGAGTTCCGTCAGTTTCTTGACTTGTTCATCATCGTATTTATTTATGATATCTGATCTATTCTAAGAGTAAAGAGGATCACGCCAATCACCTCTGAATTATCCTTCAGACCCTTAAGGATCATCAGCTGTATGCCAAATTTTCTAAGTGTGAATTCTGGTTAGACGTTATTGCCTTCCTGGGGCATATTCTGTCCAGTGACGGGATAAGAGTGGATCCCCAGAAAGTTGAAGCAGTGAGAAAATGGCCCAGACCTACAACTCCAACTGATATTCAGAGCTTTTTGGGTTTGGAAGGGTATTACAGAAGGTTCATAGAGAGTTTTTCTTCCATAGCTGCTCCGCTTACTAAACTAACGCAGAAAAAGATGAAGTTTGTGTAGTCTGACTTGTGTGAAAATAGTTTTGAGAAATTGAAGGACAAGCTGACTACTGCTCCTATTTTGACCCTTCCCGAGGGTGTAGATGATTTTGTGGTTTATTGTGACGCATCACGTATGGGACTTGGTTGTGTATTGATGCAGCATGGTAAGGTGATAGCTTATGCATCTAGGCAGTTAAAGGTGCATGAGCGCAATTACCCACTCATGACTTGGATTTAGCAGTCGTGGTGTTTGCACTTAGAATCTGGAGGCACTATCTCTATGGAGTGCATGTTGATATTTATACTGACCATAAAAGTTTACAGTATATTTTCTCATAGAAAGAATTGAACCTCAGGCAGAGGCGCTGGATGGAGCTTTTGAAAGATTATGATATGAGTCTGGATTACCATCCGGGCAAGGCAAATGTTGTAGCCAACGCCCTCAGCAGGTTGTCTATGGGTATCCTTTCTCATGTAGAAGAAGGAAAGAAAGAGATGGTGAAGGATATTCACCACCTTACAAATCTGGAAGTGCGACTCTTAGATTTCGAAGATGGAGGGGTGATTATTCATGAGTTAGCTAAGTCATCTCTTTGTGCTGAAGTTAAGGAGAAGCAGGTTGAAGATCCCATCTTGATGGAAATCAAGAAAGATGTGGGTCAATAAAAAGTTATGTCATTTGAAATTGGTGGTGATGGTATTCTGAGATTTTAGGGTAGGTTGTGCATTCCAAATGTCAATGGGATACGAGAAAGAATCCTTAATGAGGTGCACACTTAGAGGTATGCCATTCACCCAGGCTCTACTAAGATGTACCATGATCTAAAAACCTTGTATTGGTGGAATAACATGAAACGGGATGTAGCTAATTTTGTGTCCAAGTGTTTGAACTGTCAACAAGTGAAGGTAGAACACATGAGGCCGGGTGGTACTTCCAAAGAGATAGCCCTACCTTTATGGAAGTGGGAGATGATAAACATGGACTTCATTATAGGACTTCCGAAATCCCGAAACCAGTATGATTCTATATGGGTGATTGAAGATCGGTTGACCAAGTCAGCCCACTTTTTGCCTATGAGAACTAATTATTCAGGAGAGGTTTATGCTAAGATTTACATTGAGGATATAGTTCGATTGCATGGGACACCAGTATCCATTATATCCGATAGAGGTACGCAGTTTTCATCTCAATTTTGGAGATCCTTTCAGAAGGGTTTAGGTATACAGGTGAATTTGAGCACAGCTTTCCACCCTCAGACGAATGGGCAAGCTGAGCGTACCATTCAAAACCACGAAGATATGTTGAGGGCATGTGTCATTGATTTCAAATATAGTTGGGTAGATCACCTGCCACTGATTGAATTTTCTTACAATAATAGCTACCATGCCAGCATCAAGATGGCTCCTTTTGAGGCTTTGTATGAGAGGAGATGTAGGTCTCCGATAGGATGGTATGAAGTGGGTGAGACTCAGTTGTATGGGTCTGATCTTATTCATTATACGATGGAGAAAGTGAAAATCATTATAGAACAACTCAAGATTGCTCAGAGTCATCAGAAGTCCTATGCCGATGTTCGGAGAAAAGAACTCAAGTTTGAAATTGGTAATTGGGTGTTTCTCAAGGTTTCTCCTATTGAAGGAGTTATGCGGTTTGGAAAAAGGGGTAAATTGAGCCCTCGTTATGTAGGGCCATATCAGATTTTGAAGAAGATTGGTACAGTTGCATATGAGTTAGAATTGCCTGCAAATTTGGGTTCCGTTCATCCGGTATTCCATGTATCCATGTTGAAGAAATGCATGGGAGAACATTCTATGGTATTACCAGTAGAGGGTATCAAAGTGACAGACACTTTGTCTTACGAAGAAGATCCCGTTGAAATTTTAGATCACCAAGTTCAAAAGTTGAGGAGCAAAAAGATAGCCTCAGTAAAGGTACTGTGGAGGAATCAGAAAGTCGAAGAAGAAACTTAGGAGTCAGAAGATGACATGAGAATTAGATATCCCAATTTGTTTGCTTCGATGGAGGAGGAGACAGAAGGTACTATTCCTATCTTATCTTTCCTAGTCCTTTATTATGCTTGAAATCGTGTCTGTCTATGTCTTGCATCATCATTCGAGGATGAATGATCCTAAGGGGGGATAATGTAATGCCCCGTAATTCAGGCTATAATATAGACCATGATTTTGATGTGTTGCTAATCCCGAAGCCATAAAATCCTATGCCAATATGGCATGTTAATTATTTTGTAGCATGTGAACCAACTCAAGCTTGAATTTAGACCATAGTGGTCCTTCAACTCAAGGACGAATTGAAACTATCTCGATCGACTACGTTTTAATGGATGTTGTAAAGTGTGTCAGCTTCCATCAACCATAACTCTCTGTATATGTCGAATGAGGAAACCTACTATGTGTCAAATGATAGGTATTCGAGTTAGCTTTCCAACGATACCAATTTGGCTAAAATCCGACACCCGAGCAAGAAGTTATGGTCCTTCAAAGTGATAAGTATCGCCTAACCAATCGCCCATGGCCACTGGAAAGCAAAGGCAATAGCCTAGGCGTCGCCTATGTAAACATAGGCGATAGCCTAGGCGACGCCTATGTGAACATAGGCAACAGGATGGGCGGTGCCTATGTAAGGAATTCTAGTGATTTAAACACTCCGTGTTGAGGACAAAGTGGTCCTTTTCCACCCTTACTTAGCCCTAAAACACACGAGTTAGTTCCAAGGACCCCAAAATACATATTCTTTCATCAAAAGTGCTCAAGATTCTCGTTAGGGTTTCAAAAATAAAAACCCAAATAATTCAAGATTTGACCATAGGTTTTCAAAGATAATTACATATTTGGAATCACCAATCCGCAAGCTTCAAAAATATCTATTATCCTTGGAAATAGAGGTACGTGGGGTTATCCAAAAATCTCATGGGTGTAGTTTTTATGAACATGCATGCTTTTAAATGGGAGTTTTCAATCAAATGCTAATATCTTGCTTTCAACATGATTTCTAAGTCATTTTCTTTATGTCATGGGAATTGTTTGCCTATATACTTCAATGGTTGAAACCATTCATATGTGATTTGAGATTTTCCATGGAAGTTTTATAAATATGAATGATAAATTGTTTACAAATTCCCATGATAATGTTTCGATACTCCATATTATATTGTGATCAACAAAAGAGAGCATGAATTTAAAATAAATATTGTTCACCACTTGATGAATCACAAATCGAGTATGACGATACCCTACAGAATACGACATGTAATTGAATAAGATAAAATTTGAATGCATTGATTTTACATGAGAAAGGTGGATGCCCAAAGAAGGCGTTTGAGACACAAGGGCTCATCGCTGGAAAAATGTGTTTGCATACACGAAATATTGGTACCAGGCTAAGTGATCTTGTGTACTTGACGTCATGTCATTCCCAAAATGGGACTATAGGTAGGAGCCCGGGCCAAGTGATCTTGGGCACTACCATTGGGTTGAGACACCATGCTGTGTGATCTTGTGTGTGTCTCCCTCACTTATACTCTAATCTCAGCGGCAACTGAGGTTTGACAGTTGGTGTAAATTATGTAGGGTATTCCACCTAGCTTAGTTGCTTTTCATTATTGTTGAGAAAAACTATTGCATTACACCCATGTGCTTTCAAATGATTTGATACGAAATTGCTTTGTAATGGCTCTCAACTATATTTTGTAAAAATATTATGTTTTGCTTTGATATCTCTGCGTGCCAGTACTTTTGTGTTGACCCCCTCCTCTCTCCAATCTCTCAGGTTCAGAGGCCCAGTCTAGGGGTCAAGAGAATCAGTAGATCATTCAGACCGAGTTACAGAGATAAGTGGTGAGCCTTCTATGTTTCGGACGGTCTTATGTCCTGCAGTCCTTTTATCTTATATTCAGTTTTGGGGGTCTGCTGGGGGCCTTGTCCCAGTTTTCAGATAGACATTGTTTCAGTCATGTAGTAGAGATTTCGCAGACGATTTTGGAGATGTTGATTTAGATTGTGGGACACTATTCCCCATTTTCATTTTCATATGATTCTTGACCATGTTTCCGTTATATTGTGTATCTTCTGCATTTCTTTTGTCATAAATTATGTGCATGATTATTAGACAAATAGAGGTGTTTCGGGACTCCATGATTCGAAACACTCGTCACGGCCAGGCCCTGGTTTGGATCGTGACAATCACGTATGCAAAGGAGGTTTGTGATCAAGGCTCAAGGCATCGGATAAGGCATTGGAGTGTAGTTTAGTGTTAGTGTAGGTTTACTTTTCAGCACCTTTTTATTTTTGAATGTAATAATTGGACTGGACACTATATTTTTGGACTTGTTTTGTTTTGTTTATTTGATTGATTGTTTTTGTCTTTTTGTGTGGTTTATACATTCATAGTGTCAAATTAGCCGATATGATCCACCAAGCGACCGTGGTATAACCACGGGATCGAGGGGTGCCTAACACCTTTCCCTTGGTTAACAGAACTCCTTAACCGAAATCTTTGTTCGTGGATCAGTTTAAAAGAGTCAAAATCGTTTTGAAAAATGATTTCCAAAAGTGACTTGGCACACTCGATTTATGACAAGTGGAGACTTTGGATTTTGAATATAAAGAATCTTTTTCGAAACAAATTTTCATTTTTGTTACTTTAATAATAAAAAACCCTTTCAAACGTAAAATCTATATCTTTCTGATTAAAAAGAAGGGGTGTGACACATGGCTCAAAAATATAGTAGCATATAACTTGTATTCCTAGAACCTCGGAGTAAGATTAGGATCTTGATGTGAAGCTATTGTTTCATATTCTAGGGTTAGAACATGGACATGAGTTTGAAAATAAAATTTTGATCGTAGACATAGGAATGACATGAATGCATAAGACATGGGTAGAGTGTCATCTTGGTTGAAGTCATAAAATATGCTAGAATAAGATTGAATCATAATGAAACTCATCATCTCTCTTTTCTTAAAAAACTTGTTATCTGCATCTCAAGATCCAATTTTGTTCTTTACCCTATCATCTTCCCCTTAGGTCTAAGTCAACATTTAAAGTATGTGGACCTATTATCAAATCTGAGCTATCATCACCTTACACCCCCAATAGACTATATCTTTAGGTACACGACCCTTGCTAGGACTTCCTACCAAGATACATCTCTTAACTTTCTCTAACTTTGCAGTTATCATTTTATAATATATACTCTTATTGGTATCCATAACCATTTCCTCTATACTAACAATAAGTGTCGAGAAAATGCCCCGGCATACCCGGATACTAAAAGGAACCTAGAGAAATTATCATATTCAAATTTTCCTCATGTAGAAAGGAGTCTCACCAATAGTAGAAGATGATAATCCTAATGATGTGCCTAACTGCAGACTTGACATCCAGAACCTACATCATGAAATGATGCAGCACCAAAGACGGTCAATACATGGAATGTATTGGTATGCAAAACCATTTTAGGAGGGTAGTACATCAAAATATTAGAAATGACAATAAAATTTAAATGTATGTGAAGACAATTAGAAAGGAACAGGAGTGTGAACTAAATTTATAATTGACCATGTAAGGTAGATATAATTCCTTTGATTATTGGTAAGAGAAAGTAGTGAACCGTCATAAACCACCATGTGAACGCATGGAGTCTAATCTCGGCCCGATCAGCTAAGCTGTCCTACACCTTGCCGGACGTAGGACGTGACATGACATAATTTGCTAGCAAGTATCCATGGGTAGCCCCTTTTCGGGACACATAAAAAAAAGAGTCATTCTACTTGTGGAATAATCTTTATCCTATGTCGTTAAACATAGTTTTGGGCATTTGTCGTTTCAACCCATGACTTCACGGTCATCTAACTAACTCCCTTATGCCCATGACGTTATCTTATTTATCTGATTAGTTCTTGATCAAAATGTTAGTCTTATTATGTTCATGTTCATAGTTTAGAGCTCATGCTCATGGTCTAACCTTTTTAGGCTCATAATTATGTACAGACACTTTAGGCGCATATTGAGAGTTAACCGTAATAGGTTCATATTCATGAGTTAACACTATCAATATTAAAAAGTCATGATATGTAATTTCATGGTTCAATAAGATATAATTCATGTACATGATTGGAAGCATTCTTGAAAAATATTCATATTAATATTATTAAGTATCTATTAGGTCAATGGGGGATCCCTTGGAAGTTGGTACTATTATACTGAAACTTGCAAATTCATAATGTATAAATAACAGTGCAAAGAGTTTTACGACTATTGCGGGAAGCTTACCTTCTTATGGATTATGGACCAAGAATTATACTTTTAAGAGTTTCATAAGTTATATCTTATAACTTTAATAGAAACATTCACATGATGGCTTGGCTGAGATTTTGACATGGAAGATTGGCCAAGATATTGTATTACAAATCATCTATTGCCTGAGATTCTAGAATATAAATTGACATGAGATCCCAAAAGGAGATAAAGCAGTTATTAACAATAAAAAATGAACTCAAACTTCCAATCTAAGAATCTGACAATATCAATATGGGAAGTTCAATTTTCAAAGAGCTATTCAACCGGCCAATAGGTCAATATTTTGCGAAAACAGGAAGAAAATTATACAAAGCAACAAATGAAGCAGTCTTATAACTGGTGGAACAGTTATACAACCAGTGCAACAATCATACAACTAGTTATACAAATGTTTATAGAGATACAATTGGTTCAGACAATATCAACAGTTAAAAGGATGAAAAATGATGAACAAAGAAATATGTTACTTTTCTTTTCTTACCCAAAGTATCTGGGAAACACATATTTATGCATTTAATTGAGGAATAGGAGTATGAAAGTTTCTTGGATACAAGATTATCCTGTGAAAATTGAATTGGTAAACATAAAATTTGAAGAATACATAAAGATGGTAGTCTTACATACCTCAAAAATGCTAGAAGAATTATGATTGGAATGGAGGGATTTTACTTGATTCTTGAATTGAATTCTCATGGATTCTTAATTGTTATGATAGGGAGGAGAAAAAGGGGTGTTATGTGCTGAAAATGTCTTAAAACTGATAGAGAAAGAGGCTTTAAAATGTTTAGGGGTAATGGGAAAATGAAAGGATGAAATCACCCCCTAGAATGTAAGAGTTAAGAAAATAGAAAATTTTCGTCTGGTAGGCTGTTTTGACTGATCATAGCAAACCACATGTAACTTTTTACTTGAGACTCTGATTTATGAGCTGTTGGTGGTGTTGGAAAAAAGATTCAAAAATCTTTAATTTGATAGGTAATAGGTCACATAAGTATTCTAGGAGAAATGCTTCTAGAAGTTTGACCCTTGTATGAACCTATACGAAAACTCAATTGTTAAAGGACCTTTCAACTCAAATTTATTTAGAGATTTATTATACCCATAATTCATATCCAACACCCCTAATATTAAGACATGACCTTTACACCTAGATATAATAAATTTTCTAGAATCAGGTATAATTACATGTGAAGAGTGGTCCAATTTATTTTATCTTTAGCTCGAACGTTCAGGGTGGTACATTTTTCCTACCATCAAATAAAAAAAATCGAATTAAAGAAGTAAAAGAACTCGCAAGCCAAGAAAAAAGAGAGTGTACACTCAATTTTTTATCTTGTAGACGTGTTTAATGTTTTAATTTGCTTTCTTATAAGATAATTAGTGAAGAAGGTAAATAATATGAAAAATTAAGTTTGGAGGTGATAGGATCCCCACATAATTTAGGTAAACTAATTTAACCGCACATGTTTCACACGTGTAATGTTATTATTTAAAATTAAATTATTTTGTATATTGCGGAGATTTTAATGAATTGTAAAAAGTTCAAATCACTTTTCAAAGATCTTTCACACTTTAATATAATAATGTAAATCTAAACATATATCTATAATCTATCTCTATAATCTATAATCTATAATAAATTAAAAGTGTGAAGACCCTTACAAAAGTAATTTAAACTTTTTGCCCTACATTAAAAGACCCTCATTTAGACAAAACTGTCTTTTCACTATTTTTTTAATTTATTATTTAATTATTTTTATTATATTAACTAGACTGCTAAAATATATGGGACTCCTAAAATATATGGAAGAAAAATCAATCAATATTTTTCTTTGCACTGATCAATTAAAAAAACACCTCTAAAATAGGATAGAAAAATACTTTTAAAATAGAACTCTATTAAGGAAATACTTCTATAAATATTGAGATGCACATTAAACTAGAGAGAAACCGATTTACTTATTGAAAAAATATGATTGATGCTTATCTAAATTGATTCGGTTGCATGTCTAGATTGGTGAATGCTTAATTTTCTTACCCTCAACTTCTTCACTATTTTTGTCAACATGATAGAATTCAACGTGTGTGTATATATATCTTCTCTGTTTTCATTCAAGTCATTCTTTAGGGTCAAAAAGTTTTACTTAAACGAGAATTATTTTCATCAAATCAAAAGCTTTGTAATCACTATTGTATTATTTTATTGTAGTTTACAGATCGTAGATGAATGTCGTCGACTTTGAAAAAATTTTAGATAAAGGTTAGGTTTAATTGTATTGTATTTATATCTCTGCTTTGAGAATTTTTTTGTGTAAAGGTTAAGTTTAGTTGTATTATTTTGATATCTCTATTATCATATTATTTTGTTATAGTTTATAGGTGGTAAATGAGTGTCAGACAGTTTTGAAAAAAAATTTGTGTAAAGATTAGATTTAATTATATTATTTTGATGTCTCTATCATCGTATTATTTTGTTGTAGTTTACAGGTGGTAGATGAATGTCGATCAGATTTGACAAAAAAAATTGGTAAAAGTTAGGTTTAATTAAATAAAGTATCCAAAAAACGTTGAATTTAATTATTGTATTCATCTTTATTATTTAAACAAATATCCTATTTAGTGTAACTTTTAAATTCAATAAAGCGAGGTACATGTGTGAGGCGCGTACACCTAAACTAGTCTATTAAAAGTGTGAAGGGCCTTAGAAATGTTGTTTGAACTTTTTGCCTTTCACTAAAAGTCCTTACTTTAAACAAAATCATCTTTTCACTATTTTTTCCTAATATTTAAAAGTTGCAAATTAATTAAATATATTTCTGGTAAAATCTTTTCTTATTAGAAATCATCAAAACTTAAATATTTTTTCCTAATTTGAGAATTGAAAATTAATTAAATATATTTATGGTAAAACATTTTCTTATTAGAAGTCAGCAAAATTAATGACAACTGATACTTTTTTCATTAATTTAAGAATTCTAAATCAACTGAATTTGATTTTAAGAATATTTGAAAAATCTAGAAATAAATATAAAACTATTAAAATAACAAAAATTTAAGAAGTGTCATATTTTAAAAAGTTTTAAGTAGGTAAAAAGAATGTAATCAATGATTTTGTAAAGATTTGACTTTAAAAATAAGGAAAGATGTTAAATATATAAAAAAGAAAAGAAAAATAATCGTAACACAAATATGGTTTAAATTGATGTGGCTCTCTTAGCCTATGACAATAAGGGAGAGAGGTACTATATGACAAACGCAAAAGTAATGATCCATCAACCACTCAAAATTTCTGGTGATAAAACATATATGTGTATATGTTTATGTTTACATTATTATATTAAAGTGTGAAAGATTTTTGAAAAGTGATTTGAACTTTTACACTTTATTAAAAATATCTGCAATAAGCAAAATTATCTAATTTTAAATAATCAGACGCAATGCGTGCGAAGCACGTGGCGGTTAAACTAGTTTAAGCACATATATATATTTTACCACCAGAAGTTTCAAGTGGTTGATGGATCATCACTTTTGCGTTTTTCATGCAGTACCTCTTTTCTTTGCTACCAGAGACTAAGAGAGACGCATCAATTTGAGTCATATCTGTGGTATGATTATTTTTTTTCTTTATTTAAAGTTTTTTCCTTATTTTAAAAGTCAAATCTTTACAAAATCATTGATTATATTCTTATTACGTACTTAAAACTTTTAAAAATTTGATATTTCTTTAATTTTTCTTATTTTAACGTTTTTAGATTTATTTCTAGATTTTTCAAATCTTCTAAAAATCAAATTTAGTTGATTTAGAATTTTTAAACTAATGGAAAAAGTATTGGTAGTCATTAATTATAATGACTTCTAATGATTTTTTATCTAAATCAGAAACTTTTAATGAAGGACGAAAATTTCAAACAACATTTTCAAGGCCCTTCGCACTTTTAATAAATTATAGATAAAGACTTTGGAGTTTATATATATATTATAGATAATTGATAATTTCATTACCATTTAAAAAAAATTCTATATCTCAGCCCTATATTGTTCTTTGACTAGCTGTCTTCCATTGACCGAAGATTTCATTCTGGCCAACTAGTCAAATTTCAAGATTTTGGAACATATCGAAAATAACATGATTTATAAAATCTCTTAACATAGAAAAATAATCATTGTTATTACTGAATGTGATACTATATAATGTTGCAATAAGAAGCACACTAAAACAACCAAATCAAAAATTTAAAAAAAAAAAAAAAAATTCTCTAAGGCAATATGGACAAGGCTTCAAGGACTCATGTGTTTTTGGTCGTCACCTTCTTGATCATTTCATGTGGTCATTGTATATCTCTATTTTCTCTCTCTTTCTATGATGAAAATTATATAACTAGGTAGCTCGATCCTCCAAAAATATATCGAGGAATTAATATCTCTTTGTTATTTACAAAAATGAAAAAAAAAAAAAAAAAAAACTTTCAGATCTCTCTGTATAGAAATAAAAATCTCTGGTTAAAAGGTCACATAAAAAAAATAACCTATAAAACCAGTTCTCTCAAATTTCTCGATATACTAACGAGTTTGTTCATAATTTTTAGGTTTGGTGATAGGAAATCAGTGTAAGCTTAGAGACGATTGTCATATCTCATGTGATGGTCAATTTGGGATTCCAACTTGTGTTAATGGGTTTTGTGTATGTTTAGCGCCAAAGACATACTCCCCCAATTTCAGAGGTACCTGATAATTCATGATAATATTTTTTTGCTTACTTATCGAACATGTTTATTCAAGAACGAACTAATTAATTTTGCGATCTTATAGGGGTGTAAGAGGAATGTATTTAATTAATTACTTGACAAATTAAATGATTGTTCTAGCAGTTTCATGTACTTACATACATACGTACATACATATATATGTATTTGTGTATGTGTGTATGTATGCGTATACTAATAATTTTTTGATCTACCATGTAGATGTGAAGACAGGAGAGACATGTAAGAATAGTGCAGATTGTAAATGTAAAGTTGGGTTCCCATTTTGTATTGGAGGAACTTGCCAATGTATTTAATTAAAACAAGACATATATACTCCATTCATCATAGATGGAGCTTTTGGATTATATTTTAAGGAGCATCAATAATGTATAATTAATGTTTACTTTAATTATGGCAATAAAGTTTACTTGTCATTGTTGCATATGTATTTATTTGACAAAGTTTTTCATGATTAGGCAATACACTATCAAAAAATGTAGAACTAGTTACGGAATTTATCGATAATTCTCAGCTAATTCTTCGCTCATTTGTAGCTAGACAGCTAGAGGCGGTGGTGGACTCAATTTAAGGATAATGGGCGCTTAAAAAATTAAAAGCTGAGAAAAAATTTTAAATGACCACAATGTCGTTCAAACCCAAGTCAACGTTTCTAGTGAAATATTTTAAGATCAACCTAAATGTCAGTGCACCCAATCAACTTTTTGTTAGAGTTGGTGCTTTTATATACTTTATACATATTTTCGTATGTTTTCTACGTAATTATATCTATTTTGCGTCGAGTTTAGTGGGTGTCAGAGCACCCCAAACGTAGGTTCGCCCCTGACTAAATGGGATTAACATGGAATTTTTTGTTGGGGTGTTAATTGTTAGTTGAGATCAAGTTAAAGTGTCTAGATATGCATTCTCAATGTTGGAATGCTTACTTTCCAGCTGCGGTCAAATTTAAATATTTGTTCAAGTACTATGTCCATTAAAAAATATTATATTGTTTGAACATTAGATAACATGTGAACCATCAACAAAGAGAGCAAATATTCAAGATTTGGCAGAGTAGAGGACATAAACAAGGCCACTAACCTCAAAACCTTAATCTATCACGTGCTACTAGTTTCAGCGGTTCGATGAAGTCAGGCATACTACTCTTTGATAATCGAGAAATCTTCGAAGGCTAGTGACATATGAGTTGAAACTCGATGGATAATGGGACAGTCCCTCCCCTCTTCATTTAAGTATTAGTCTTTTATTTGATGTAGGAATTGAACTTATGAAACGCGCCTAATTCACACAATAGAAGTTGCGGTCTTAAATTACTAGTAGAACAAAGCCTTGCAGTCATCTTTATCAGAGTACATGGTAAATGTCACCCGGAGAAGCTTATTAAGGAAAAGAAAGGTTGATTTGGATTTGAAAGAATTAAATATAACAAGACATTGAAATCCCCATTTTTAAAATAAATTTGTGGATTATACCAAGCAAATTACTTCTTTAAATTTGAATAGACATGAAAATATTATAAAAATAAAAATCTATATCTATATATTATAAATAGCAAGAAAGTCTTGCATGGATAGATGCCAAGTGGCTAAATAGGATAATGTCATGTGGTACTTTTTAGGACAAATTAGTTAGGTTAGATACTTTTTAGGACAAATTAGTTAGGTTAGGTGAAGTTAGTTGTTACATTTTTCTAATGTAAAATTAAAAACAATAAATATTTTCTATATCAAATAAAAAAAATTAGGAAGTTACAACATAAGAAAAAACGTGCACATATTATTTAATAGATTTATAGAGAACATTTTAAATTATTAGAAGTTAACAGATTTTTATATCTACTATTAAACATAAAAATAATTTTTAATTGAATTAACAGATTTTTATATCTACTATTAACAAGGAAGGGGCCATGTGTTTTCCTTTTTATGATTGTAATATCAAAAACTCAAATATCTTTTTTTTGAAAATAAAGAAAATCTAAAAAAGAAAAAAACCTAACAAAACCTCCTAATGCACGTCACAATTTCTGTTCCCATTTTTCGGACACATATCCCACACAACCACTTAATATTTTTTTATTTTTTATTTTTAAAAGTAAAAAGATAAAACAATTAAAAGATCAAAATCAAATTTAAATAACCTAAATATAATTATCAAAAAAAATATAAATATCCCCACATTCATAATTTTTAATGAACTAGAAGTGATTGCAAATTAGTATCTCAAATTTGAAATGAGTAATGGTTATGTGTAAAGTAAGTATTTCAATTTATTATTTTACCAATGGTTTAAAAAATATAAAATATAAAAAAATTCAAAAACTTAATAACTCAAACACTAACAATCCATACATCCTAATCCCCACAACCTCAATTCACTAGCACTTATTTTTGTTCTTCAATTTTCCTGCACCCTAAAAATACTACACATAATTCAAATAATATACTAGAGAGGAAAACTAATAAAAATCTTATATTGAAAAATTTACATCTAGGGAAATTGATATAATCTCGGGTAATTATAATTTGAAAAATAAAATACAATAGGAAAATAATGATCAATAAACAAAGTAAATAAATAATCCTCAATAAATACTATCCACAAAAGTACATGTTGAATATTTGTAAATATATTATAGATATTTTACTATGAAATATTTTTGAATTAGGCTTTTAAATTCAAAGCAGTTATAACTGATATGGTTTTTCTCTCTTCTTTTCTCACCTTTTAAGCTGAGAAAATATAAAATTATCCCACCTCAACACCACGTTTCTATTCTCGCAAATACAGTTTCCACGATCCATAACATCAATTTTGTACAGAAACTCTCGACTTTCTCTCTGCCTCGACCCAATTCAGTTTTCACGACCCCTTTCTCTGATCATTTGCCTATTTATAAGTTCAGTCATTTGAAATTGTCATCTTTAAGATTTCTTTCTTTCACCTGCATTTGCAAATCCTCCTCCACCATCCTTACAAGCTCCAATTTTTTCAGGTAAGTTGCTCGATTTTTTTTTGTTTGTTCTATCTTTTTGCATATCTAGATTAATCTTTATTCATCAAAATAGGACTATAATTTTTCTTTTCTCCTGTTTACGGCTAGGATGACTTGGCCTTTTTCTAAGTAGTACTTGACATAACAGAATAAGGATGCAAATTTTAAAATTGTGGTCTGTAAAGTTTTCTTCTTTTTCAAATTGTGTATCAATGGGTTTTTGAAAAAAACTATTATTGTATCATATCATAAGTTTATTTTTCACCTTTTGAGTTTAAAAGACTCAAATCAAACTAAAGAGAATGAAAACTGACAATTTAGAAAGAGTGAATAGTTTTTTCTCAATTCTTGACAAATGCAACTGAAGAGAATAAAGACGGCGATTTTAGTGTGAAACTTAAGCCGTTCAAATTCAAAAGATCAAAATCTTAGACAAAAAATAGAGTAGAAATTTGAAGTCGATCTCTTTCTAAGGTCAACTGTGTTCTCTGCCTCTAACTTGGTTAGGCTTTTTCAAATTCTATAGTCGAAGACAATAATTAAGATCCCCAACTGATGCCAGACACCAGGCTTTGTTGATAATTCAAAAATTAGCCATGAATTATCTAAGTGCGTCTATTATTAAATACTCAATTGTTCAATGGAAAAGATTGAGGAAGATCATTAGAAAATGATTGTGTTATTTGCAGTATTATATATAGATTTTCAATATATGTGTCTCTCTTATTTTATCATTTAGGTGTTGCTGGCATTTGATGTTAGATGTGTACTTAAGATGTGTACTTAAAGGCGAGATTGTTTAGAAAAGTTGAAATCACCTTGCCGTCCAAATAGTTATGGAATCAGTGAACTAGCAAAGATCTATATTAAGTTGATGATATGTATAATTGCATTAACATTTGCAAGTATACTATCACTTTGTTGGAGCATTTAAAAATTTACTATATTCAAAAAATATTTTACTGACCGTTAATGAAATATTGAGATACAAGAATTTGTACAGAATATGAATGTTAAAACATTTTCAACAGACTGAGTGTTGTATATTGTAATCATTTCACTAGAACACATTTTTCGTTAGAAGACCACTTCAGATTTTAATTGATTCATTTTGAATTGTCTAAGTTTTTGTATTGTGGGTGAAGATAAGGTGGAACTACATGGCTAGAGAGCGCTTAATCAATTTATTTTCTTATATAAATTGTTAATTTTTTTGTCAGAGGTGACACAATTTTTCCTGATCATTCAAATTCAAATTTCAGTTACTGCATTCTTCTGTATTTTATATTACCTTTTGCTATAATTCATTGATGAATTAATACGCAGTACATAATTGTATAGGGTGTCATATATTAAATTTATGCATTTACCAATACAATTACCAACTTTCAGATTTTAATTTTTTGTTTGGAAATTAAGATTTTCTGATTAAAAATTTCATATTGAATTCACACATTTTCCAGTACAAACACCACTACATTTTAGTAAAATCAATCAACTTACTGAAACACCTTCTTGCTCAAAGAATTGTCTAAACGAAATGAAAATAAAAACATCATTACTTAATATATCAACTCTTTTAACCTTTGGCTTCTGATTTTCGGTTATCTCCATCACAAAAAAAAGTAGATATATTATAGTAGTAGGCTTCATCTAGAATTGGTTATCATGGAATATTTTTCATAAGCGTTCACATGATATAAACCATGTCATCTTCAATATCAATTCAGCAAACATAATATCCTTTTTTCTTCATTTTAACTTTACCATAAAATGTAAAAGGATATGTTTTGTGAGGAAAGGTGCATGTTATTTTTCAGGTTCTTTGATAGGATTAATTGTCCTTTTCTCTGGACCAATCAATTTCAAGGTACTTGAAGAAGTTTTGAAATTGGAAGGAGCTCATGTAAGCTTTTACACGTACGATTGTCTTGCTCTTGCGTTTGGGATGCATTTTCAATTATTCTTACGTTTGTTTAATTGACATAATTTCATTTTATTACCTTTTCTCATTTACTTCAAAAATCATTGAAAATTGACTTAAGCATTTAAGATAGTGCACCACAACACATGTTGGATGTTGTGTTATTGAAAAATATTGTCTGTATTGTGATAATTTTGCAAATATAGCTCAGTTTTTTGTACTTTGAAGAATGGAGGATATAACTCTGCTCATCTCCATTTAAAAAATGCTTATATACTATAACATTTAAATTTATCATTTGTCTATAATTTATTCATTACATGATTATCCCATTGGGCCATTTGTTTATTTGTTACAGTAAGGTATTAAAATATTTTAAAAATTTAAAGATCTGTTAGTTTAAAATTTAAGAAGACTATGACATAGTTCGTCATAATTGGTAGTTCACATCAGTTCCAGCTTTAATGCAATACAATAGGTAAATACTATTGAAAATGAAGTCCTAAACATTAAATTCAACATTTCATTTTGCATACTCAAGTTATGATTTTGGGATTTCTCTCTGATGAAAAAATATAATTTAATGATAACAGAACAGTCTTAGTATATTAATGATAACATAATAGTCTTTTTTCTAAAATAGTTTGTTTATTTAGAGTCACATATTAATGTACTATATTTGAAGTGTTTTGTGATGTTTCGTCCTTTTTCATGATGTCAATTTTCTCAAGGAATGGCAAGTCTCATCATCGACTCATTGGCATGTGTATTTGCATGAGCATTGTACTTTCATGTATAGATCCTTGACAATTTAATATCTATACTTAAAATATTTAACAATTATTTAAAAGTTAATCCCTTTATTTTTATCCTTGCAAGACAATTGGACTATGGATCGTATTACCTCTCTACTGGCTTAAGATGATGGTTAGTGCTTGACCCATCTAAATTGATTAAAAAAATATGATATATTACCCAACTTTCAAAGGCTGAAGATTGATGTTTAAGAAATTATGTTCGATTTATAGTGCATATATTGATTTTTCAATGTATAAAGTTTTATGATGTCAAGTTCGGACTAAAAATGTTAATTTGGAGATCTTCATGTTGTCATATTCTTATTTTATTTATATAATTAAATAATTTTCATAGATGTCTTCATCTCACCCACAACATAAGCGTGTGTGAAAGCCCATTTGTTCTTGCTAATAATCGAAAAGAAAGTTGTCTGCTCAAAAAAAGGCTTGAACAATGGATAACAGAACTTTATGCCACACTTACACCTTACTCTTATAGTATAATATTCTTCTTATGGTCAGGGGCAGCGAGACCTGAGAGAAGGGTTAAAGAATCGAAGGGAATAAATAATATGAAGTGCGGCTATCTCCTTTTGCCGCACAACATCAGTTTACCACATAATATTTGTGGTTCACTTCATCACACTCTCGATTAACAACAGAAGGAGATATGACATTTATATGAAAATGTAGTGCTACTTTTAATATGTATGTATATTTCAAATCATATAGTACATTGATCAGTTTCCAATTCAAATTGTTTACTTCTTATTTAATTCTATGACACTGCTTTTTTTCGTTGTGTTTTCTCTTCTCTCTGTCTATTTTATGTTCTTATTCTAATATAAAGTCTTCTTAAAGCGTTATATTAAAGTTATAGCGTAAGGAAAGAGTTTGATGAAATTTGTTGATTTCAAAGGAATGTTGGTATATTATTCTTGAAATAAATCTATTGAAAGACAACTTCATGACTTAATAAAAGATCTTACTTAGATGATGTTGAGGTCTTTACACAATTCTATTTTCAAGCGTTTGTATTTTGATTGGGGGTCATCTTTATCAACTTTTGCTTTCTTACAGGTGATAACAATATTCTTAGAAATACATATTTTGCATACACATATTTGTATTTTTTTTTAATCTTTTAACTTTGAAATAATCCACGCACCGTTCGGGGATAGATACTAGAAAGCCACATGGCAGTTTTTAGTACAAGGTTATAACATTATAATAAAAATTATAATTAAAATATAAGATATTATATTTAAAAATTATCATTAGCTTGAAATTAGGAAAATAAGCTTATCCCTTTTAAATATAATTTAAAATATATTCAAATATTAAATAAATATAAAATATTAGCCTAAATAATAATAATAATAATAATAATAACAACAACAACAACATTAGTATTAGTACACGTTTAAACACACACAAAAAAAATAGTAGTACACGTAGTAGCACTACTTTTAATTTCTAAAAATATAGTAATAGAATATTATAACAACAACAACAATAATAATAATAAACAGTAATAGCAATAGTAGCAAGATTAATAATAATAATAATAATAATAATAATAATAATAATAATAATAATAATAATAATAAAGCAACAACAGTAATAATATAATAATTAGAAAAAACTACTTGATAATTTTAAAATAATAAATAACAATATTGTAATAAAAGTTTTGAATTACAACATTAGAGATTTGCATTTAAAAGTATTAATATTTTTTTCAAGGTTACTATTAACTTGAAATTAGGGACGTGACATTGAAGAGTTCTAAATTAACTATTACTATTCATAAACTTATCCCTTCCAAATATTATTTAAAATATATTTAATTAAATAAAATATAAAATATTAATCTAAATAATAATAATAATAATGTATGATGATAATAACAGTGGTAGCAGTAGTATACGTTTAACCAAAAAATGTAGCAGTACACATAGTAGCAGTAGCAGTGCTTTTAATCTTTTTTAAAAAAATGTATAATAATAATAATAATAATAATAATAATAATAATTTAAAAAATTAATAGTAATAGTAGTAGTACGTAATAGTTGTAGTAACAATTTAATCGAACTCTTATTATTGTTTAACTAATTCGATAAATATTAGTTATTTTATTATTTTTGAATTTGAATTGGAGATAAAATATCTTCTCAACGATAAACTTAGAATTTAAAAAAAAAAAAAAAACTTAGATTTTTTTTATAAAAAATATTAGATTTATTAATTAATAATGCATGTTACACAAGTTCTTGCTGCACAAAATGAATAGAATCATTAATATGAAAAGAGTTATTATTTTAATCAGACAAAAAAAATTGAAAGATAAAGAATTACAATTCTGAATTTAAATAATAATAGTAGTAGTATATTAGAATCTTGAATTTAAACTTAAGATAATCATGATATTTTTAAATCTTATCTTTATAACAAATTCATATCATATTCAATTTTGAATTTGAATTTTAGTTTGCATGTATATCCAACTTTGTGGTGATAATCATGATATTTTAAAATCTCATTTTTCTAACAAACTCATATCACATTCAATTTTGAATTTTAGTTTGCATGTATATCCAACTTGACCTCTTATATATATATACACCTTGAGTGAGACACATATTAGTGTAAACTTTATTCTTCTCTTTTAGTTATTTATCATTTTCAAATTTAAATTTTATTTATGTGAGAGAATATTCTATGATCATTTTATTCTCAAAGATATTGATTAGTCTTTCTTTTTACGTGTCTTAGTACTATTTTGTTGCATACATTGAATGTAATTAATATATTTTATTTATAGTAGTTTGTACAAATTACTAATTACTAGCTCCCAATGAATTACATATTGAAATTGTTCAATCTCTATCAAAGCTTTGTTTTCAATCTTTTGATCTATACATCAAGTAAGTCATTAATATCCTATATAAAGTTAATGATTTATATGAACAGTCATTTAATTCCACACTAAGAAATAAAAATTAAGTTTAGTATTATAATTTTTAATACACTTATATAGTAATATATATTTTTTTGGTCTCAAAGAATTTCTATCATGGATAAAAAAGTTATAAATAATGTCCGTCATATTTCTTCATATAATTATTAAGATACGTTGTTCATGCTTAACTTAGCTTTCTAATAGTTTTAGCGCTATTTGTAAAATATGATATATTTATGTTTTCCGCAAATATACTTACCATGGATAATAAGTAAAAAAAAAACTCTAAAACATTTGTATATCTATATTATACAAAATAATAGAATGAGTTGGAATAGGGTGATGAATATTGTGGTTGGAAAGGAGAGGACGGAGGATTGTGATGGGTGGGGGTAGGAATTTTTTTAAAATATTTTTGATGAGAAGTATAATAAATTGTATGTGATTAATTAGTTTTAATTGAAAGAAAAATTTTAAACTTTGGAATAAGAAGGTTTGAAATTCGTTCCTTCATATACTTTTAGTGTAATTGTTGTTTTGAATTAACAGACAGAAAAGGGTAAAATATGAAATGAAAGATAAAAAATGTAATCACATATCTTAATTGGTTATAAATATACAAAATAATAATTATTTAATATTTTACATTTGTTATTTTTTATAATCATCAATAAAATTTAATAAAAATACGAATTTCATTCTTTTCATATCAAAACATCTAAAATAATAGTAATTCTTACTCAATATGAACGATTAATTACAATTCTACTATTAAATAATTTTTTTAATATTTTCTAACTTATTTAAAATATGTTAATTTTTTTAATGATAAAAAAAAATAACTCATATATTATTCAAATTGTAATTTGGTACCTCATGAATCAAAGATGAAGAATGCCTAATCTACTTCAACCGATAGCATTAGACATAGAAGATTAAATACTTTATTTTAAAAAAAAAATTATTATTTTAAATAAATAAGATATTTTCTTTAATAATACTTTTATAGAAAAGTATTCCGCTCATCGCGCGGGTATCTATACTAGTTTTTTTAAATCTAGTATAGACTAGTTTAATGTTTTAATTTTGTTTTCTTACAACATAATCAGCGAAGGAGATAAATAACATGAAAAACTAAGCTTTTTTTTTTAGGGGGTGGGGGTGGGGGTGGGGGAAGGGGGTTGATAGGACCCCATATAATTTAGATGAATAATTGACATTTCATTACAATTTAAATTTATTTCTATTATCTTACCCCTATATCATTCTTTGGCTAGTTGCCAATGAAAGAATTCATTTTAGCCAACTAACCAAATTTCAAGATTTTGGAAATAACATGATTATATAAAATCACTTTCTAAGTATAAAAATAGGTAGGTTATTAATTTAGATACTATATAATGTTGCAATAAGAAGCACACTAACATAACCACACGAAAAAAAACTTTTTCTTAGGCAGTATGGACAAGGCTTTAAGAACTTATGTAGTTTTGGTCGTTACCTTCTTGATTATTTCGCATGGTTATGGTATATTTCTATTTTCTCTTTTTTTCTATGATGGAATTTATATAACTAGGCAGCTAGATTCTCCAAAAATGTATCGAGGGATTAAGATCTCTTTGTCATTTGCAAAATGAAAAAAAAAAAAAAAAAAGACTTTTTCAGATTTCTCTGTAAAATAAAGATCTCTTATTAAATAGAGTAACCTATAAAACTAATTCTTTCAAATTTATCGATATACTAACGAGTTTGTTCATAATTTTTAGGTTTGGTGACAAGAAATGAATGTAAGCTTGGAGTAGATTGTAACATCTCATGTGATGGTCAATTTGGGATTCCAACTTGTATTGATGGGGTTTGTGCATGTTTAGCACCAAAGACATACTTCCCCAAATTGAAAGGTACGTAATAATTCATGACAATATTTTTTTATTTATTTATCGAACACGTGAAGGAGAGTCTTGGAGTAACTGGTAAAGTTGTTGTCATGTGACCAAGAGGTCACGGGTTCAAGCCTTGGAAACCCTTCCCCAAACACCACGCACAGCGATAGCTTTAGTGCACTGGGCTGCCCTTTTTTATTTATCGAACACGTCTGTTCAGGATGTGCCGCGATGTAGAAGATTGTCAGTACGTACGTTGTATATTTGGGGATGTAGTTTGTGAAAAAGGGACTTGCGTATGTAAATAATTAAATCAAAAAAAAAAAAACATATATACTCCATTGATCATTTATGCAGGTCTTAGAATTGCATCATTGTATAAGATAATGTTTTTTTTTTTTTTTTTTGGTAAGAGTATAAGAGAATGTTTACTTAAATGGCGATGAAGTTTATTGTCGCATCATGATGAGGAAAACAAAATCTTTCCGCTTTATTTTGGATCGATCTCGAGTTATTTATAAATATAATTCTTGGAGGTGTCAAATAAACAGACTCTGCCTAAAATAATGTGAAATGACAATCGAATGACCGAACTATTTTTGTCTCTTTTTAGAAGAGTTTTTAAGGCAAAATGAGTACAAGAACAATCAACAACAATTCTCATTCCATTAAAAACACAATTACTTTTACAAATGGCTAATATCTTTTGAGTTTGCAATAATCATTCCAACAACACAATTTGCTTAAAAGAATTGCTCTATCTTGAGCTTTGAACAACAACATTTACAGGGAATAGAAGAAGATCATGAACACGAAAACAATCAAAGAATCTGTACAATGTATTGCAGCACAAGTACTATAATCTAACCATCGACCAGTCGAGGATGTTGTTTCTTTTGTCAAAAATATATAATCCTAATGTTGAAAGTAACAAGACGAAGATTGCCATGACAATGTACTTGTGTTGGTGTTGTGTTGTCTGTAACTGAACCTGTGTCTCCTCCGACTTGACAACCATAGAAGGCTCGTCATTTGTCGAAATGGAAGACTTACTGCTTTGATCAGTCGTTTTATCAGGAGTTAATTCGTTGATCACCTGAATCGGAGTACCAACATCTATTAGGATTATTGAATGAAGTCAACCACTCAAACTTGGCCTCGGTTGGCAAGTAAAACGCTCAAACTTTGATACAGTGTCAGTTGAACGCTCCCAACTTACGAAACGATCATCTAGACACCTCCAAAATTTGTGTCTCACATCAGCAGCGTCAAGTGTTCACGAGACACAGTGGGGACGAGTTGTTTAGTTGTCAATTGAGATCAAGTTGAGGTGTCTACATGTGCACTCTCAAAGCTGGAGTGCTTACTTGCCAACGGAGGCCGAGTTTGAGTAGTTGTTTATGTATTATGCCCATTAAAAGATCACGTGAACCATCAATAAATAGAGCAAATATTCAAGATTTAGCAGATTAGATGACATAGAACAAGGTGACTAACCCTCAGAACCTTAATCTATTACGTGCTGCTAGTTTCTGAGGTTCGGTGAGGTCAGGCCTAATGAGCATCTTTAGACTACTCTCCTTTAATAACCGAGAAATCTCTGAGGGCTAGTGTCATATGATTTGGAACTCGGTGGATAATAGTACTGCTCCACCCTTCACTTAAATACCAGGTTTTTGTCTAATGCAGGGCTTGAGTTCGAACCAGTGACACGCACCTAATCTAGACATCACAAGTTGCACAAAGCCTTGAGGCTATCTTTATACTACTTTCTATCAATGGCATAAAGACCATTTTTTTCTTTTTTGTTATGAGCTTGGTAGTCTGTTGAGAAAGGAAGTTTGTATCAGAGTTAACGGTAAATGGCCGCCGGAAGAAGCTTATTGAGAAGAACAAAAAAGCTATCTGCTGGAAGACTAATCCTATATAAGCACAAAACTCTGTGTCTTTGCAAAAGCATAATCATAAGACCATCTCTTTTTTGAAGGGCAAATGGCGGAGGGGATTACAAGGTGGGGAATCGAACCCTCAACAACAAGGTGCAAGTTTCGGTAGACAACCTACTGAACTACTAAGATCCCCCTTAGTCATGAGACCTCAATTCTAACGCAAAGACTAAAAAACATAACATACTAATGTCTTTAAGTGGCATATATTGGAACATAACATCTAGTAAATGCTGAATGACTATACGACAATAAGTACCTGGGAGCTCTTCAGTGAAGATTCTGTTAGCAGTTCACACGAACTGTCTTTAGCGGCAGCGATTGTTGAGGCAACTCTAGAAGATGACAGCCCAATATCATCAACTCCATTCACAAGTACATTTATGGACAGCTGATCCTTTTTTGACTCCAACGTCCTGACCAATGATTTGTTTTCCTTGGCCAAACAAAACATCTGTCGCGTAAAAACAAGTCAGTGCTTACAATCACTTTTAAGTTTTGAATTTCCGTACAAAAAGCAACAGAAAAAAGAAAACTAAAGCACCTGTTTTTGTACTCGCTCCCTTTCTATAGCTAGCTGCATGACTAGATCCATTATAAAGCTGGTTTTTATGTTAATGTCTTTTGCACTTGCAAGTTTCTCAACAGTAGCTTGATTCAAAGAAGTCTCCAATCCTTCAACTCTTGATCTTAGAAACTCTACTTCTTTGGTAAGTTCTAAATTAGCTTCAGATAAAATTAGGCACTGTTCCTCTGCATGCTCAGTCTTGCTTTCGGCTTTTAAGACCTTTTGTTTTAGTTCATCGATTAAAGTTTCCATGTCCCAAATGGCTGAATACAGCATATTCTGTTGTTCTTGGCCTGCTTCTGATGAAGTCTTAGCATTTTGTAGCTGAAGTTCTAATTCTCTAACCTTTTTCTCAAGAATGCTGACCTTTTTAGCATTACTTTCATTACTACTCTTGAGAAAATCCAACTCTTCGTGCAGTTCCAAGTTTGTCTCGGTCAAATGTGCAACCTTTTCCTCTGCGCTTTCAGCCTTGTGTTCTGCAATATCGATGTCTTCTTTTTGAGATTCTACGATACATTCCAGTTCTTTAAGCCGCTCTTCACTTGCTTCATTCAGTTCATTTGCTTTAAGTAATTTAGACTCGGATTCTTTCAACTTATCTTCTAAAAGTTTCAGCCTGTCCCTTAAAGAGGATACTTCGGCATTTTCAGCAGCAAGTTGTTTGTTGCAGCTATTAAGGTTTTGTATGGTAATATCTTTGGCATTTATCTGTCCTATGCAATTATCAATCTTTGATGTGAAATCTTTCTCTCGTTGAAGTGAACCGTTTAAATTGAAGTTAACAACCTGTAGTCGGCTAACCATTTCTCTGGAAATTCCCATGAGTACCTCTGCTGTGTTTTCTGACTCTAAAAACCTACCCCATATAACCTCTGCACCCTCTTCCATGCATAGAGCTACTTGCTCGGTTAACCGGAGTTTCAACTTTAGATCATCTTCATTTTGTTTAAGTAGAGTCAACTTCTTCTCGAGATCAAGCTCTCTTTCAAGTGATTTTTCCAACATTCTTAATATACGTCTTTGCTCAACTGTCTGCATGTGTGGCTTAAATTCTCTTGTTGACGCATTATTAATGTCTGATAAATCCAAACTCATACTATGTCTCCCTGATAATACATGCACCACAAAACGATGTAATGTCTTGACATGTTAGTAAAGAAAGAAACAATCGCGTTCTTGAACCTAATAAGTTTCATAACTTACATTCATTTTTGTCGAAAGCTAATGAAGTCATCTGCAACTTGGCAAGCTGCATCTTCATTTCTAGGACACGCTCCTTTGATTGTCGCAACAACTCTTCGGTATCATGAAATTTATTCTCCATTATCATATGCAACTCACTAAATTCTCTGCACGTAGACATCTTTTGCCTCGCTTCAGTGATAAGGTCTTGAAGAGTGCCTATGAAATTGTCCAGTTGCCTTATCTCAGAGTTTAAAATGGCAGATAAGTGATCCAACGTCAGTACTTTCTCAATTGAGTCAGGAGAAATCTCATCATTCTCGAAAGAAATTGCTTCAACTTCATTTTCGCAGGCCAAGACACGCATCAAAAGATTGTCAAGATTCGTCAATTTCTCATCAGAATATGCAAGGTCCAAATCTACTCTACTCAATATTTCCATCGAACTCCTCATCTTTTCCATGTCCTTGGCTTCACTTGAGTGATTTTCGATCAACAAGGTTTCCATTGCTTGTTGATCGATAATATCAGCAGTACGTACAACCAATTCTTCAATTGCCATTGATCAGCACTTCCGATAAGGCAGCTGCAATGGGAATGGAAGTATCACAAGATGAAAATGCAGGTACATACTAGTTTCCGAAGTTAACAGACCAAATGAATTAAGTAGGAACCTAAGAAGCGAAAGAGATATTGAAGGACTATATAGCAAAGACGGGGTGTTAATAAGCTTATATTCTCGATTTGCCAGCTCTATATTTCCTTTTCCAACAAAAATGATCATCTCCCATGTTGAAGCATTTCAGATTTCTAAGCGAAATAACAAACATAACATGTTCTTAGCCCTCAAATTTGTCTAAAGGTATATTGTTGTATTGTTTAACCCCATAACATCTTCAGTCGATTATTTACAGATAATCAATCTGAATTTTTCACTCATGCGTCAACCGTACCTTCATGACTTTGTTAGGAGTAAGGACTTGAATTTTTCATTGTTCAAATCCTTTCTTTCCTATACATAATCTTTTCACTTTTTCCTCACAAATAAGAAAAACGCTGGTGCAACTGAATATTGAACCAGAACAAAGTGCAACAATCTGTTAGCTTTGTGCTATTTGAGAAGATTCAAATCTCAAAACTTAGGATTAGAGCAAGAAGCCACCTAATTAGCTGTAACTACGAATTACATTAAAGCTAACCAAGTATTTATAGACATCAATTTGCTTATGTTTGTTGAGAATTCGATCATGCAACTTCCATCTGGAATCAATATATACTATATATACATAAAAATAATTTTGATCTCATAGATATACACAGTTTAATCTTACGGCTAAGGGGTTCGGTTAAACCCCTTATGCCCCTAGCTACGCCTACTAACTTCTTCTGTGTCACACGAAACCTAAAATATAATTTAACTTCCTCCGAGCTCAAACACGCAGAAATTGTTGTGTCCATCTCTTGTTTCAATCAAAGTTCAAGGCTTTTCCACAAGAAATTACGTACAAACACTAAACAAGAAAAGTTTTTTCTTTTACCCCTCCCTAGCAGCTCCAGTCCTTTTCCGCTATGAAACACAATCTCAAAGGTTGGATGATGCTTACCATCCGAGCAACTCTCTCTTGCCCTTGAACAAATAATCTCTATATCAACCAAAACACTATAACTACGCAAAATTAGGTAATTCTAAAATACTTCTCCAAACTATGAAGAATTAACCCAAACATAACGTTCATCAACTACTGCCAATTGCCTTACAGAACCAACAAAGCTTCAATTTTTTTTCAACAAGAATTATGTACAAACACTAAACAAGAAACCTTTATATCCACTAAAACACTATACTTACCAAAAAGTAAGTAATTCTCAAACACTTCTCCAAACTATGAAATACGCCAAACATAAATTTCATCAACTACTTCAAATATCCTTAAAGAACCAATAAAGCTTCAATTTTCCAAGATGGGAAACAACAACAACAACATATCCAGTGTAATTCCATGAGTCACGTCTGGGGCGGGTAGTGTGTACGCATATCTTACCCCTACATTGCAAGATAGAAAGGCTGTTTCTAATAAACCCTCAGCTCAAGACCATTAAAGAACAAATAATTCAATTTTTCTAAAAGCGAAACAACAACAACATATTCAGTGTAATCCCACAAATGGGGTCTGGGAAGGGTAGTGCATACACATACGTTACCCCTACCTTGCAAGATAAAGAGACTATTCCGATAAACCCTTAAGCTCAAGACCATTAAAGAACCAATAAAGCTTAAATTTTTCAAGAAGGAAAATAACAACAACCAACATATCAGTGTAATCCCACAAGTGACTTCTGGGGAGGATACTGCGTATGCATACCTTACCCACACCTTGCAAGGTAAATAGACTGTTTCCGATAAACCCTCAACAAGCTCAAGACCATTAAAGAACCGATAAAGCTACAATTTTTCTCAAGAAAAACATAACAAGATTATCACTAAATATCTTTTTGTTTAAAAACATCTCATGGGATTCTCAGTAAATGCTCTCCACACACCATGAAGATAAAATGGCACTCTTTAAATCAACTTTCCTTTTTCATAACTTGATACAGTTAATTTAGAAAGTGGCAAAGAATATAATTTACAAACACTAAATCAAGAAACCTTATATCCACCAAAACACTATAATTGCATAAAAGTAAGTAATTCTCAAGAAATTCATCAAACTAAGCCAAAAATAACTTTCATCAACTATTGCAAATTGCCTTAAAAAACCAATAAAGCTTCAATTTATCAAAAAGCGGAACAACATATACAATGTAATCCCACAAGTGACATCTGAGAAGGATAGTACGTAGACATACTTTACCCCTACCTTACACGGTAGAGAGACTGTTTCCCATAGACCTTCAGATCAAAACCATTAAAGAACCAATAAAGCTTCAAGTTTTCAAAAGTTGAAACAACAACAACATACGTCTGGGGAGGTTAGTGAGTATGCATACCTTACCCCGACTGTTTCCGATAGACCCTCAGCTCAAGACCATTAAAAACCCCAATAAAGCTTCAATTATTTTCAAGAAAGGAACACAACAAGATTTTCATTACATACCTTTTTGTTAGAGATTCCTAAGTTACTTCAGACTGCCTTAAAGAACCAATGACGCTTAAATTTTTCAAGAAGGGAAACAACAACAACATAAACAGTTTAATTCCACAAGTGACTCAGAAGGATGGTACGTACACATACTTTACCACTACCTTACAAGTTACAGAGACTGTTTCTGGTAGACCATTAGAAGAACCAATAAAGCCTCAATTTTCAAGAATGGAAACAACAAGAACAAAAATATATTCAGTGTAATTTCACGAGGGATGTTTGGGGAGGGTAGTAGGTACACACCTTTCCCCTACCTTGCAAGAAGCAAAACAACAACATATTCAGTATAATTTTATAGGCGAGGTCCGAGAAGGATAATAGTACACAGACCTTACACCTATCTTACAAAGTAAAAGGTTGTTTTCGTTATACTCTCAGCTAAAGATCATTAAAGAACCATTAAAGCTTCAATTATTTTCAAGAAAGAAACATAACAAGATTTTCACTACATACCTTTTTCATATCATGAAGATAAAATTGCTCTCGTTCAGCTAACTTTCCTTTTTCATAACTTGAACACTTAATTTAGAAAGTGGCAAAGAATTTTGTTTTGTGTGATCTACATGAGACTAGAAAATGGGTCAACCTTAAGATACTTTGGCTCATGAGTTGGTTGGTGGCTAAAGTGTTACTTAACGTGGGTCCCATATCATTCAGACAACCAATGGTATCTCACCACGTCAGCAACATGAGAAA
>NC_061121.1:8360962-8373602 GCF_002878395.1 Capsicum annuum
AAATTCTAATGCAGTATATACTATTTATATAGTGTATATATATTATTTAACGTATTTATAATGTATATAGGTGGGTATATGTAATGTATATTGAAAGAAAGTATTTTATTTATATTTTTGACCGGTTTTGACCAATTTTTTAACCGGATTTGACCGGGTTTTGATGAGTTTGATCGGGTTAGGTTAAGTGGGCCGGGTTAGGGTGGGTTTTAATTTTTTTACAGTTTGGCCCGGCCCGACCCGTCTAGCGCCAAAACCGGCCCTCAACCCGATTAAAATAGAAGGGCCGGTTTCGGGTTGGCCCAGCCCGGCCCATTTGACACCCATAACAGAAATTACAGGATCCAAGCAAAATACATACCATAGATCGCACAAACTTCAAGGCACTTGTATAAACCTGCAAAACAAGCAGGCTAAAATGAGGGCAACAGAGAAGGGGGGAACTGCACAAGAAGTTAAAAGAAAGGATGGCCACTAGCTTTTTGATCACAACTTTCCTTCACTAGCTAGCCGAATTATGATTAAAATCTTGAATTCCCTTCCCTTGCAATGTATATCACCACGATACAGAGTTAATAATCTCTTTTGATGCGACAAGCCAAGTCAGAGTATAGAGTTAATAAGGATAACGACACCAGTACCAACAGTTATGTCAGTGGTAGATTAGTTTGAAGAAACTGGAAGGGAAGGAATACAACAACAACAACATACCCAGTGCAATCCCAAAATTAAAAAATCACTTTGTAAATCCAATCGCAAAATTTACAACAAAAAATCCGATAAACAATGTTGGTTTTTCAAAATTATTTTTTTGAAAAAAAAGTAAAATAAGAATAGAAGAAATTGAAGTTGATTTTAGGTAGGAAATTTACCTTAATTCAAAGGTTTAAATTAGAGAGACAAATTGGATAGAAACTACTGCTTGAATTAAGGCTTATAAAGAGGAGAAAATGAGTTAATTTTTGGTAAAGTTACAACTAAAGAAAAGGAGGTTTTAACTTGTATCTCAACTTTATCAAAAAATTGTAAATATTGAGATTTAAGTAATATTTTAGAAGTGGAGTGATTTTTAGTAATTTAGAAAGATAAGTTGTTTATTTAGGTAATTTTTCCATTGAGAGTTTGGCAAGAGAAGAGAGATGCTAGATACAAAAAGTATCTCAGATACACTCTGATAGAATTTGTATCTTAGATATCTCCTCTCTCTTGATCTTAATCTCGCACACAAATACAACCTCTAAATTGAGATACAACATGTATCTCGCCGCTCGCCTCTCAATTATCAACCAAGTATAGATACATAAATGCACATATTTCATCAAAACATGTATCTCGTTCGCCACTTGCCGCTCGCCTCTTTTCCCCTCTGCTTAATTAGTTTTACTTTATTACATGTTAATTAACTTAAGTTGTTGTCTTGTACTTTACTTAACCAAACAAAACTCCATTATTAAGTAACTTAGAAATGAAACATTTCCCTAAATTGACAAATTGCTCTTATAATTAAGTACTATATTATCAGTAGTACTACACAACATGCATAATATTTTTCATTAGTGGTATCCGTACCATCTTAGCTGTAACCTGCAATTTTCATTGACAATTTGGCAGATCATTACTTCCTTTTTTATATGTTTCTCGTTTGGTGCTCGATATCCGCTTTGAATTTGACCGATCTGAGTTCACGACAAGCTACACCAATTAAAGAAGATGCTCTACTTAGTTTTTTTTTCATTACTAGTGATTGAACTTGAGACTTCTAATTAAGTGTGAAGTATTTATATCCACCAAGGCCTTAAATAAATGGGAGAAAAATCACCTAGTCATTTTTTTCCTTTGTTAGGATTTTGAACTTGATATAATACATGGTTCTATTTCTACTTTATTGACTACTAGGCGTTGTCACAACCTAAGACATGAATTTATCTGTCGGGCTACTACATCATCGAGTTCAAAGATACTCATATCATGTGAACCTATGATATGTCTATGTTATCAAGTTCTTCGTGAGTACTTTGATCTTTTCCATGTTTCAATGTGAGATTCTTTTAAGGGCACATGCACCTCTTTTTTGGAAGTATATCCCGCCTAGAAATATATCGGTCCTTCTCTTTAATTCGCCATTGTCGACCCACCTTCCTTCAAGGCTTTACAACCACGTCCAATTGGGTACAAGTGTGCCACATTTTTAGGGGGGGAGGGGGGGAGGGGGGACAATTAAACTCATCAAGTTTTAATAAAAGAAAAAATGGAAAAAATTAAACTAAAATTTACATATATACACAAGGTAACTTTACCTTATTACATAAAATTCCATATTAGAAAAGTAATTACAAAAATTCCAAAGTAATTACTTAAATTTCTTAAATTTACTCAGTCTCTCTCATCCTCCTTATACATATCAAAATGTCATTATTTGCTCCTTTTTTTGTGCATCAATTTTTGGTTCATATCTCTGCTCCTTTATTTACGCCTATAATCAAGCTAACAAGGTCTGAGGAATTTCAAATTTTTCGGTTATCAATCATTAACTAAACAAAGTTCACCTTCTTCATTAAATTTTAAGTTTTTTTTTTCAACTTTACCAAATCAAATTTAGATTTGAATTTTTCTTTGGTGCTGGTGATGATTCAAATTTGAACTCTTGCATCCCTGCCACCATCTACCTAACCTTCTGGCAACAGCTTCGCCACTTCGCCACCAAATACAGCGGCAGAGTTGTGGTTGAAGCCAAAAATGGTCGTTCATTCGCAGTCGAAGTAGACACCCCTTTACTCCAAATTGATTTCTGAGGATATGCTCTTCCCCGCCGTGACTAAAATTGATGTATATTTGTTGTTGGAGTATAAATTTCATATTTGTTGTTTGTATTTTATAACAATGTCTAACTATTATACATAATGGTAATGTATTATACCATCTCATAAAATATTATTTAAGGTCATGCAGATATTGTTACTTCAGTCCTCATACATTACTAAGCAATGTATGAGGACGTGGTTAAATTCTGTCATTTGTTCAATTCAACCCTCATACATTATAAAGTAGTGTACGAGCAGTAGAGGAGCCAGAATTTTCACTGAGGGAGTTCAGAAGTAAATATACGAACTAGTTGAAGGGGGGTCAACATCTACTATATATACATAAAAATATTTTTCACCATATAAAAATAGTATAATTTTCCGACGACTGAAATGTATGTGGCTCTGCCACTGTGTACGAGTATGTGGTTGATATTAGGGTTGGCAATGGGGCGGTGCAGGTGCGGTGCGGATTTTAAGTTATGCGGTGCGGGACGGGTTAAAGTAATTTTTTTTAAATGGTGCGGTGCGGGTATATGCGGTTTTAAAAAAAGCTAAAAATTTGTATTGTTCTCGTGAATATACCTAAAATTATATGTATTCTTTACTTAAAATTTTATGATACTTAAAACGACATGTATAACACTACAAATAAATAATTTTATAGTAGCTTTTTTAACATCTCTATTCATTTTAATAAAAATTGATATTTGATCATTACTTGTACACGTTATACTTTTTGACAATTTTTTAGTGAAAAGTGATATAATAGAAATTAGTTATTATTTTCTAGTTGTAGATTTGAAAATATTATGATTTTCAATGGAGTTACGAATTTTTCCAAAAAAATAAAAATATGGGGCGGTGCGGTGCGGCTATGCACGGGTATGAATGTGGGGCGGGTTTATGCGGATTTAAATGTGATGCAGTGTGGTGCGGTGCGATTTTAAAATTTGTGGGTTTAGAAAAAAACCCGCACCGCATCCGCACCATTGCCATCCCTAGTTGATATTTGTTGTTTGTTCATTTTTATACATATCAAGTTGTGTATAAGAAAGCATTATTCTTAAGTTAGCATGAGTTGTTCAATCAATAATTCACATAACTATAATATAATTCCTTAAATGGATATGTATAAGGTTACCATACTAATGTATAGATTAAAATATTCAAGAACTTATATTATTTTTTACAAAATTAAAAATCACCTGATGCAATTTGATCTTTGACATTATACGTATCAAGTTATGCATATTCTTCAACATAATATATTTTGAAACTCAGGTAATGTCAACATTATACATTTAATTAATTACACTATATATAAGAATGTTATGTATAAGGTCAATGTAACCTATAATGTTTTCTACATACATACATATCACCTCATTTGATGCAATTTGATTTTTAGACCTTATACACATAAAAAATAATGATTTATAAGAAATAATATTTTTATGAACTTTTTAAAAACAATTGCATATAAGAGGTCGTATTATATATTATACATAGATATTTATGATTTTTTTTTTAAATTTTGAATGTATTAAATTATTTTCAATTCGAATTACTGTAACTAACTTTAAGATATCATTAATCAATAAATTAGTAATTTTCATTAATTAAGGTGTTTGATTTAAGGTTTCTGATTTACTTTACTTAAATATAGGTGTCTAATTTAATCAATACATTAGATAATTAAGGTGGTTGATTTAATTTTCTTAAATATAGAAAAAATGATTTACCTTATACATTCCATTAATGTATAAGATGTGGTCGACATGTATATGTAACTTTTTTTTTTATTCCTGATCGTAATCGAACAAAAAAAAAATTAATGTTGATGTTTAAGATATTTTTTGAATTTAAATTTTAGTTACTATATTTAATCATACATCACATAATAATAAGTAATTAATGGTGTTAATTAAGGAACATAAAGATAGTATCTGATTTATCTTTTCATAAATATAGGCTAATCAATTTTCTCATACATTCCAGCAATGTATGAAGGTCCACGACATGTATAAGTATTTTATTCAAAATCAAAAAAGAGAAAGCCAGCCGAAATTTTAAGTAAATAGTTTCATTTTATTCAACGTATAATATAATACAATACATACAAGGAAAAAAATAACAAAACTTAACAACTCTATACGACAACTGCAATCCCTATTAACGATTTGAAAATTTATAAAGAAATAATGCACATTTAACGAAAGGATCAGATGTCGTTCCTTCAACACAAAGAACAGCATCGGTTTCACGATCAAAATCAATCTTTTTATTGGACTTGTCAAATGTTGTAATCCACAACTGATAATTAATAAAACCTGAAAAAATTTTGTTCAACTCAATGTATACTCTCACTCCATTATCATTCCTTATAATAATTGGAGAGGAATTACCTTCAGCAATGTACTTTACCTCAATTTTTTTCCGACATTCATCAATATTCAATTCCGTACCAATCATCGAAATCAATTTCAAGAATGTGCTACTTTCTGAAACCACAATTCCATCACTTTTGTATTGTTCATAAATAATTTTCAACTGGCAAGAACCGAAATGCCGCAACAATATAGCGATGTTCATATTGATTTTGAAAAAAAAGACGAAAGAAGATGTGAACTATTTTTTTTTCAGTTTGTATTTCAAATAGAAATTCAAAAAAAAAAAATATTGTGGTGATATTTTTGAATTTGAATATCAGCTACTACTTTTAAGCATCCAATAAATCACAATATCTATTAATACCTTAAATTAAGCAATTGAATAAGGATAATTGATATTTTATTTCCATAAATATAGACCAAACGGTTTCATCATACATTGGAGCAACGTATGAAGATCAATAACATGTATATATATTTTTTCAAAATCGAAAGAGAGAAATAGCACAAGAAATATTATGCAATTAATTTTATTAAGAAAGGAATTTATGTTGTTTATACAGAATTAAAATGATTTTATTTATAAAAAAAAAAACATCTTTTTCATTGAGTAAAAGGAGGACCTTTTTTTGAAATTTAGGGTTTGGCCAAAAGGCTAAAATAGCTAGGATACAATCATGTTTGTGTCATAATTTTTGCATGGAATGCATCAACAACAACAAAAAGAAAAAGGTTGCATATAGTACTAGATCTATTTTGGGATTCTAATTTAGATTCACTTAATGTAAGATTCATTAAGGAAAAATGTATCGTTTCCATCCTAAATTATACTCGAAAAATTTAATACATATCTAAATTATTGGAGTGATCTAATACACACCTAAACTACTTAAAAGTGAAATTTTCTACACCATGTAAAGCATTATACCACTTGCATGTGGTGTGGTGTTGTACACGCGCATGCCACGTCAGCATAATACGAAAAAAATAATAAATTTATTATTTTCATAAATTTTTCTTTTAAATTTTTACTTTAAATTTTATTTTTCTTCTTCAATGCGCAAAACCTCCATTTTTCTCAGTAAAGAAGTCTGAGCTTTCCCATATCAATCCAATCAGGTAACAACTCAATTCCATGACCCAAAACAGGAGGCTCATCGAAAAGAAGTCGGTGACGATTAGAGCCAACGAACGAATGAGTTAATCGATTTTCGATTGTTGATTTACTATTCAATAAATTTAAAAAATAAAAATTGGGGATTTGGGGGTTCAACTCAGCTTTGAGACTAGTGAAGACAACTGAAATCTCGGTGGTCATTGAAAGGGCATTGCTAGTTAGCTCCAAGGAAGCATTAGTACCTTTTTCATTTTCTCCCAAATGGGAATTTACATACTGTTTAATAGTAAATGGTACTCAAGTCCTTCTCACAAACAAAAATGCAACAATAATGTCACAGTTAATTAATTAGCCTTAAACCCAAATATTAAGGTCATTCTTCTTATCACTTAGAAATTAAACCATAATAAAATTATGGATAAGATTTGTAGTATCCCTTTGATCTGTTGTCTCTTTGGTTGTTTTCTCAAATCTATCCAAACAAGTTTCTTGATATATAATTGCACCACTCAGCCAAATCTTCAAATCAGTAATTCAATGACTCAGGTCATTCAACTCAAAACTTTCGAATTTAATGAGTGTTCTATTGAGATCATTTATAGCTCGCCTTGCTAGCCACTCAACACATGTCTCTTGATGGTGATAGGTAAAATTAGTGTCGATTTAGTGGGGGTGGAGGATGGGTGTGAAGAAATTGCATTATTTGGGGGTGGGAATGGAGTTTAGGGGGTGGAGTTGATGAAGAAGATGTGTTGGTTGGGGTGGGGTTAGAGTTTGGGAGGTGGGGGAGGGGAGATAGATGTTGGGGGCTGGGGAGGAGAATTGTTTTTTATTTTTATTTTTATTTTGTGTTATTTTTTAACACAGACGCGTCATTTTTAATTTAAATAATTATATTTTTTTCACGTCAGATTTAGGGAGGTAAAAAAAATATTTTTAAGTAGTTTAGGTGTGTATTAGCTCACTTGAATAGTTTAGGCGTGTCTTAAATTTTTCGAATATAGTTTTGGATGGAAACGATGATTTTTTTCATTCATTAATGAGGCTGGAAACACTCACTGTTATCATTTTTTTTAATTTTTAAAATTTGAATCCGAAACTTTTAATCAAGAATAAAAGATCAATCTTATCCAGCATACCATAATCCTGAATGGTCTTTCCCTTCAAGATTTATTAATTTTGCATTTTTAGGAAGGTGAACTTTGGGAGCGCTATAACTGATAAAGTTATTATCATATGATCAAAAAGTCACAATTCAAGAAGCAGTTTCTTGCCGTGTTGATAATAGTTCATAAAATAGACTTTTATGATCCGATCTTTTCTCATATCTGCACATAATAAGAGCTTAGTGCACCTTAGTGCCTTTCTAGTCGGTATCATAATCTGATGGTTTTCTTTCTGAGGGACACCCAATTTTTTGTCAGTCCAGCTAATGTCAAGATTTTACTTAACTTTCCCTTACAGATTTCATACTAATTACATATGTCATTAATTTAATAATAAGTTAAAATTATACTATTTGCATTAGAATAATTTGCAAGGGAAAAACATTGACCAATAGCTGTTATGTATAAGTCGGTTTGACCATTAAAAAGAACAATTTATAATGTTGTGTTCATTCACAATTAAATATTGCTGAATGATTCACTTTTTACAATAAGCTCAGTGTTCTATACTTTCTCTTTATATTTGCATAATTATTGGCATAATTCAACCACTCTAGACGTGCAACTTTTAATTGATTAAAGTCAAGATCACTTTCACTTTATTAATATTGTTATTAATTCGAAATTTTGAGTCAACAGGCCGTTCAGAATGATATAGATGTGTTTTTTAATTATATGAATATATATTATTGATTTTGTATAGTGTATTTTGTTGGGTCCAAAATCGAGAGGGCGTAATGTGGAAGCTTAAAGTTTGCAAATCAAGACGGCGATAATTCAGATACACTATATCAATTAAAAACATAATATTATTGATATACTTTGGTCAATTGGCCTACACATAAAAACTAATAATAAATAAAATATAAAACTTTTGGGAGAATATCTCTCCCCAAACAAGACTCTTGAATGACTATATTGTGGATGTTATTGTGTTATGGTATGAGAACGAATTTTTATTTATATATATCCAAAACCTTTCCTCCAAAAAAGAAGTTTGTCAAATATGAAAAAGTTTATACTTTTCTTTCAGGAAAAGTAAAAGTAATTATGATATTACTGTTATTTTTCTTTCAAGAAAAGTAAACTTAAACTTGGTAAGAAAATTAGGATAAAAATCCTAACAAATCTCCCCTTTTTGGCTTGATTTTCTTGATATAATTTGATCCACCTTCTTCGCGTGCATGATGTTCGTTCTTCACATAATCTTCATCATTGTTGCTTGTCATGGTTAAAAATAAGATTTAAAATATTGGGTTAACAATAAATATTTTATTTTTATTTTTAAAGATGTAGCAACAGAAATGTTGAAATGTGTTTAAAATTTTTCTCCACATGTAGTTGGACAAAAAATCTTCATTATCATCAAACTAATTGCAAATTGATTAGAATCGCATTAATCGTGTCTTCAACCTCGTTTCACCAAACCATTGGATCTTTGAACCATAGACTTTGATACCACTTGTTAAGTTTGAAATCGAGAGGGCGTCATGCAGAAGCTTAAAGTTTGTAAACCAAGATGAAAATAATTCAGATGACACTATAAATTAAAAACATAATATTATTGATATAATTTGGTCAATTGACCTACACATGAAAACTAATAATAAAGAAAATTTAAAACTGTTGGGAGAATATATCTCCCCCAAACAAGACTCTTAAATGACTATATTGTGGATGCTATTGTGTTATGGTATAAGAAGGGTACCTTCTATTTATAGATATTCAAAACTTTTCCTCTAGGAAATAGGTTTGTCAAATATGAAAAAGTTTATATTTTTCTTTCAGGAAAAGTAAAAATAATTATGATATTACTTTTATTTTCTTTCAAGAAAAGTAAAACTTAAACTTTATAAGAAAATCAGGACAAAAACTTTAATACATTTTAGTGAATACGAATTGCGACCTAATCCAAAAAGCTTACCCAGTGAAAAAAAGAAAATGAGAATTTGTGTTGGGCGAGCGCATATTTTAAGGGTCAATATAGACCAATAAAGTAAAAAATCACTATCAAATATATTTGACGATAGTGTTCTTTACGTCTACTTCAGGATGTAGGCTCGATCGAACCTCGTTAAATCTTTATATTAAGAATTCATAAGCTCACATTTAGGATATCTTGAATCCCTAACCCTAATCCCATGTTTGTTTTGGAAGGATTTGTTCTTTAATTTCTCCCTTATATATTATGTTTATTTATAAGATTTTGTTTGCTTGATTATGTTAGCTTTTTCTCCTATATAATAAGTGTGAATGAAGCAGTTGAAGTAGGTTGCTCATGGTTGACATGTCTGTTTAACCTGCTTTAATTATGATTTTATTATATTACTCCTAATTATTATAAATCATTTATGTATTAAAAAATTAATAATATTTAATTAAAAAAATTAAAATAGACATTTATGATGTGAATGCTTCAGCTGCTTCAACCATAATTTTACTATATCATCCATAATTAATTATTATAAGTCATTTAAGTATTAAAAAATAATAATATTTAGTTAAGAAAAGTTAAAATAAACATAAAATGATAAATTAACTCTTGATGTTTTAAATCAATTTGTTGTCTTAAATGGGACCACTTAAAAAGAAATTCACAAGTATTTTTATAAAAAATTTACTATGTCACTTCTAATTATACTTCCTCCGTCTCATTTTACTTGTCTCAAATTTCTTAATTTGATTTCTCATTTTACTTATCATTTTTCATTAATCAAGATAAGACAATTTTTTTTCCTTTTTTATCCTTACTATTAATTATTTTTTCTCTAAATTAAAATGTAAACATCATTTAATAGGGGTACTATGGTAAAGTATCCATGTTAATTGTTTTTCTTAATCAATATGAAATATCAATTTGGGACGAGTAAAATGGAACGGAAGGAGTAGAATAGAAGAAAAAAATTATAAATCACAATAATTAAAAACTTAAATTATTTAAAAAATATAATTGACTATAAATGTTACAAAAGTTTGAACAAAGAGAGTAATATATATTATTTAAAAATTACATAAAAAGTATTATCAATAGTTAATAACTTAAATATCTAAAAACATACTAAAGATATGATTGATTATCTAAATTCTATTTGCATAACATAAATTAAAATATATATATATATATATATATATATATATTGAACTCGTGCTAGCACGACCCCCTCGATATCTGGTCTCAAAAGAAGAGCCATGCAAACCTTTAGTACTCTTGTACATATAGTTTATAGTTATTATTGTTAAATTGTGTACTGCTAATTGATGTTGCACAGCATTATACGTGGCGTTATGTAATAGGAGATCAAAGATTATTAAGGAATCTTAATATATATTTAATTATAGTAATATAATATTGTAATGAGTTTTCATCCAACTTCCTTATTTGGACTATTCTTTGATGGAATTCTAATTTGTTTTTGGGTTGTTGCATGTGTATATGTTATTAAGATTTATTTTTTTAATACAGTACAAATGATTTATTTAATGTATGTATAATATATTCTTGGCTGTCCACTTGATAACACCTAGTAAAACCAACCCAATCAATACAAATCATTTTCACCTCTTACACTGTCCCTTTTATTAATTTTAATTTAAGGTTACTCTTCTAAATTAAACATAAGAGTACTATTATAGCAATTTTATTAAGCAGAGTGTGAAAGGAGATTCCATTATTTTAATACTAATGGTTTAGGTCTCTGTGATTTCAAGTCCCAAGGCCAACTAATAATAATGACATTAGAGAAAGAAAGAGGGACGGTCCATCAACAGTGTAGCCAGTATTAGACAAACATAAAAGTAATTAGTATTAGTTGATTTTCTTTCTAAAATTTTTTATTTTATTTTTATTATTTAAATTTTAAAATTAAGAGTATTTTATATATATGTTGCCCATTTTATCTTGATAAAAATATTAAATATATCTATAATTTTTAAAATTATTGAGTGCATAATAATCTCAATTTTTAAAATCAAAATTAAATGATTAATAGTTTTAGTTATAAATACGCAATATTCGCGACATAATGCATTGATATGAAGTACTATGTATCGAATTTCATGTTTAATTATTGTATTGATTATTGCACTTTAAAAGGATTACAAGAGTAAATATGTAAAATGCATCTCTATTTATCGATTTCTTAATGGGTGTGCCAAGTTCATAGTGATCAACTGATACGAAACGAAGGTAGCATTATATTAAAGTTTCAATTGTATGTAATGACCTTATAAAAATAACTCCACCAACAATATACTTGATATAATCTCATAAATCTAATAGGGAGAGAATAAAATATACAGCTATGTAAAGATCTTACTCTTATTTTAGCGGGAAAAATAAAAGAACAAGATACAAGATAAGTATAGTAACAGATAGTAATACACATTAAAGAATAAAAAGTTACGCTATAACTAAACAAAAATACAAAAAAAGAAAAAGAAAAAGAGGAGATGTGAAGGCTATACAACTTACACATAAAGTGTGACAGTACTCAGCCCTCAGCTATCTACTAATTCTATCTTAATTCTTGATAACTTTCTATTTGAGATCATTTGTCCTTAGATAACTGAAATTATGTCATGTTCTGTCATAGCTACATTTTGGGGTTTGTCGCAAATACATAATACACATATGTGCTATAATGTTGATAAAATTTTCCGCACATTTTCAACCAATACAATATGCATTGATGCAGCTAAAACTCGCCGCTTGAATACAATTTTTTCAATGATACAATTGATGCTTGACTAATAGAATTCTTTCATCTGATAGAACAAGCATAGCTACATTTTGTAAAAATACAGTTATAATAACTAAGTTTCATAATTATATTCTAAACTATATAACTATTTATATTTTTTCTCTCATTTATTAATGAAGTGGTCAAAGTGATAAAGAATTTTAAACACGAGTCAACTTTGATGGAGTAATAAGATTGAAGATCTAAGCCATTAATTAGATGACCTTTTTTTTGAAGAGGTTACTACCAATCCCTCCTGCAAAAGGCTTAAATAGATTTCACTTTTGAGTAAAAAACATCATATAGAATCAAATTGGTAAAGTGATAAAAGTATATATCTGCCAAGTTTGACCATTTACTGCTACATACTCCTATCTACTACCCCCTTGCCTCTTGCCAGCTATAATATTGAATCAATCAATGT
>NC_061121.1:8376602-8444240 GCF_002878395.1 Capsicum annuum
CTTTAAGGTAAAAGCTAACGTAACGAATGTATTTGTACTTTGTCACAGGAATGAAAGCAAAGTTTATTATATCTCTAGATTCTCAGCTCCTTATTTTAAAGCACCCAACTAGTACATACTTTATTTTTATTTTGTGTGTAAATTTGGCTCGATGTTTGGTATTTATATTAGAGTTTCGATTAATTTAAATTATATTTTGTAGTGATCATTTTAGAATGATGATCTCAATAGAATTTTTTATCTATTCAAATTTCGAACCCTAGACCTTAAAAAAAAAAAACAATCTCACCACAATCCATGTTAGTCATTGATACATAATTTTAATTATTGTACTCTTTTTTTAGGAGGGTAGTTTAGTGGTAAAGGACTTATTCATACTCTATGGGTGTGTTTGGTATGATGGAAAATATTTTTCATGGAAAATGTTTTCTTAAAAAATGTTTTCCTGAAAAATAAGTTGGTTTTCTACTAATTTTTTCATGTCTGGTTGGTGAGTGAAAAATATTTTTTGAAAAATATTTTATGATCTTTGGTTGGTGAGTAGAAAATATTTTTTAGAAAAATATTTTCTAGTGTTTGATTGGTGAATGAAAAAATATTTTTTAGAAAATACTACCAATTGTTAACTAGTATAGCAGTGCCTCTAGCAATTCAACAATTTGTAAGAACTAATTTAAGCATAAAAAATAATATCAATATCGAATACTAAAATATTCCAATCACAAAATTTAAGCAACTATTAATTAACAAAACATAAGAGACACTTTTCAACATTTTGTCAGGACAATCTCAAGATACTACAATCAATAGAAATATAACGGAATGACAAACTTATTCAACCTTGTGAAACTAGTTACATCGATGACAAAATGAAATATGTAATTAGCAAAAGTAACATACATAAGTCTTCCTCTATGCATATGAAAATAACAATACATTCAACGAAATTGGAAATGAAAAAAATTCGGGTTTCACTATTTTTTATTTCAAGAAGTGAAAAATTAAAGCAAAGCATAGTGAAAAATATTTTCGAGTAATGTAAATTTTTGAAAAATATGAATTTTTTGAGTCATGTGAATATGAGTGTTGTTGGGGTGGGAAAGAGGGATTGGGGTGGGGGCATAAGTTACATTTATCATTTTCCGAAAAATGACTTTCCTTGATCCATGAGGAAAGTCATTCTCGCTCAAATAAAAGAAAATGAGTTATCTTGAAAAATGTTTTCCCAATAGTTTACTACAACCAAACAAGGAAAAATAGAAATAATTTTGCAGCATACCAAACACACCTTATGTTTCTATCAATTCAAGATGATACATGTCTTAACATAGGTCATTATTGTTAAATTATAATTAATTATTAATACATATGTTTGGGTATAATTTTTTTATTTAATGATGACAAGTATGATTTGATGTGATTACTCGGTGATGATAATTTTTTTATCATCGTGTATTCATGACCTGTTTGGTTATGAATGTTGTGAAATTGAGTAAATAATTTTTATTTTTAAAGTATATGATATTTGAAAATGAAATTGTATTTGGTCATGCATATAAATTGGAGTTTTTTTAAATTTTTTATGAGTGATTTGAGGTAGAAAAGGTAAATTATTTTTTTATATTTTTAAATGTGATTTTCAAAATTAAATACAGAATAAAAAATAAAAAATATTCATGACCAAATGATTACTCATTCATAAGGACTTTTAAAATCTTTCATCTTGAGAAATAAATTAAAATCTCGATTAATTTGTCAAAAATGACTATTAAAATGAAAATCAAATTAGAAAAATAGCGATAAATAAAAATGAACAGAGAAAGTAATAGATATAGAAAAATATTTCGAAGAATAAATAACTAATGATAAGATAAAGAAAAAAAAAGTTATTATTTCTTAATTTGATTAAAATACAAATAAAAATAAAAACTAAATTATAAAAATAATAAAAGTAAATTCGAACCAATGCAATAATTGATAAGCTAGGCAAACTATCAAAATTTAAAAAATGAAAAACTTATGTGTAGGTACAACTCTAGAAGCAATTCAAGTGGCCATAAAAGTGTGTGACAACAAGCTACACATATAGGTGTTTTGACCAAACAAATTTAATTAATTATACTATAATTTAATTAATTATACTATGATTATAATATAAGCTCTTCCTTCTAGGTGTAGAAAAAGGCAAGACAATTATCATTGATATAAAATTAATGACCGTCAAGAGTCGGCAATGTCAGTTGCTAGCTTATTAAGTCCCCATTAAAATGCTTTTATAAATTAATTATTTTAAATTTATTAATTTGATTAATTTAAATTTGATCCAGACAGATTTTCTAAAGAATTAAAATGCTTTCCAATTTAGTATTTTTTTTGTTTTTAGAATTCAAATATCAATAACATATTCAATGCAATTTTAAAAAGAAAAATTAAAAAGGATAGTGTATACATGTTTAATTATTCTCTCGAATTCATTTAGTGACATAACAATAAAAATGAATATGTATATTTTAACTATTCAACCTTCTCGTTATTTTATTTTAAAGATTTATTTTAAAATTCTTTTGTGACTTCTAATCTATTTTCAAACATTTGCAAATGAATTTTCAAATTTTAAGATCACCGTAATGATTATTCCTTAAATACATTTAATATTGAAGAATAATTATATGTAGGTAACATGTACCGACTTTTTCCCATTGTGTGTGAACTCATCATTCTATGCTAATCACAATTTATTTTAAAATAATTTATGATTTTCAAAACATACAATGAATATTCTTTTCCATGTTCTTCTTGGTTGATAACTTATAATCCTGACATTTTACATGTTATTTTTATAAATCTTCAAATCTATCATCCCACATATTAAAAAAAAAATGTTAGAGAAATGTACTATTGTCCAAAAAAATTATATCTCTCTATATATAAATACAACTTATGTTACTTATTTAATTATGATGTTACTGTCGTTTAGCCATAAATTATTTTTTGTGAAAAAATACTTTGTAATGACCAATAATGATCATAAACATCATAAGTGAAGATTCTCCAAATTTTTGATATGATTTAAATATTCTTGATAGTTTCTAAAATTTTAGTGAAACATATTTTGAAAATAATGACCAAATCATTTTCAACTTTAATTCAAATTAAATCCATAACTAAAACTAGCCTATTTATTTTTTTAAAGAAAATATACTACTATTTATAATATAAATAAATAATGAAACTAGTAATGTCATAGACCTAAAGTAAGGTACACATCACAAGGCAAGTAAATAAAGGTAGGGTAGGCTACAAAGTACACAAGATATAGCTAAAAGAAAACAAACAAAATAAACAAGTACTCCCAAAAAGAAAGAGAAAAAACAAACAAAAGGAGAAGTTTGGAAAATTTTAATATGGGCCTCATGCATCAAATCATATTTGTATGAGGCGCTATTATTTTGACACATAAATTTTGTAAGCTTCATCTATCAAAATAATTCTTTTATTTTTTTTCACATTTCTTTATCTTCTCATTTTTCTTAAACAACTCATTTTTTTGCTCTTTTGTCTTAAAGTAATTTTCATTTTTATATTTTTTTATTTTTTAGGTTATTTAATTTTTTTTGTCATTTTTGGAAGAATCTCTTTTTTCCTTTTCCTTTTATGGGGTTAACTTTTATTTACTATTTTTTTATTTTTCTTTAAGTTATTTTTTTCTCGTGTTATTGTACTAAACAAATTGAAGTTTTTATTATTTTGATTTGTTTTTATTTCCTCCTAATTTTTATTTGTTGATATTTATAAATAAATTAATTTTTTTCATTCGATCATGGTAGTAATTTATATTTTTAAATTATATTCTCTTAATTTTTTGTTATTATAAGGAATTTTGGATATTGAAAATTTGAAATTAAATTTCATAAGTAATAAATTTATCTTTCGTAAGTCTATATGATATTATTTATTATGATTTAATATTATTAAAGTCATCTCTAATATTTAAAAAATAAAGAATCATCACATATTTTTTATTGTTAAGGGCATCTCTCGTATAATAAATTTAAAGTTGATAGGATCAAAAAATGGGTGAGTCCTACATAAATCTAAATATTAATTTTAATTTTCTTAATATTCTTTTTCTAAAATTTTAGAGCTGTCCCATCATTAAATAGACATAAAAAATAAATTAAAATATTTTTAAGAATTCGTTTGAATGGGATTAAAATCTGATCAAATCAACTTTTAATCTTTTTTTAATTTTTTTAAATGTGTGGTAGAATTAAAATTTACTTAAAAAAATTAAAATTTGATTTAAAAAAAACAAAAGTGAGACGCCGGGTACCCCAACTTTTTACTTTTTAAATTAAAATTCTCTTTAGTTTGACCAAAACATTTATCTTCTCATTCCTTATATTTTTCTCCAATTTCAACAATACCTTAAATTTACTGACCTTAAATATACTATTTTTCTTTTTTTTTTCTCTTTGCCTCTTTTCTCCATCTCTTCCCTCTAGTTTCCTCTTCATCCTTTTTCTTTGTTTTTGAATTATTAGAATTAAAAATATAAATAATTTAACTTATTTATGGTATTAGCAACTTTAAAAATATTTAAGTCATTTTGATAATAAAAAATGTTTAACAACCCTTGTTTATCAAGCATATCCACAACTTTTTTTGCAGTTTCAACACTTCTATCCAAATATTTATCTGCTTAATTTCTAAATACTTATTTTCAGCTTTTAAACATATAAATTTAAAAGTTATTTTTTAATTCTATCCAAACGGACTCTTAATTGATCTTAAATTAAAAATATATAAAATATATTAAAGTATTCTTTAACTTTTGTGATTTTTAAACATGTCATGTAAACAGTTTAAAAAAATATATAAAATGAAAAAGACATTCTTTTTGAAATGAACTTATAGAAAAGTGACATAAATAAATTAAAGCAAAAAAATACTATATATAAATTTGATTTGATTGCAAATATCTACAAGTAAGAATTAGAAAGATAAAAAAAATCATTAATTTAATTAGTTTCATGAGCATGAAAAAAATTGAAAAGCAAGAATAAAGAAAGACAAAAAAAAAAAACAGTAAATAAAAATTAACTCTAAAACAAAAGAACAAAAAGATGAGTTGTCCAGAAAAAAAAAAAATTGGTAAAGAAATATGAAAAAAGAGAGAATTGTTTTGATAGATAGGGTCACAAAGCTTTATGTGTCAAAATAATAGGGGCCTCGTGCAAATATGATGTGGTGCATGAGGCCCATATTAAAATTTTCGGGAGAAGTTCCACTGTTTTCTTCTTTTCTTTTCCTGCTTTATATTTAATTTATTTATTTTAATTGCATTATTTTTTTTATATAATATATAAAAAGTTATAAAATTAAAACATATTTGATACATTTTACATATTTTTAATTTAAAATTATAAAATTTAAAAATATTTTTTGCTTTCTTATATTTTGCATCGAATCAACCAAACAAATTAGAACATTGGGAGTACTTTATCTGTCTCAATTTTTTTTTTTGGAAAGGTGTTTGGCTCGAAATAAAATTTTAAAAATATCAAAAAGACTCTAGATATTTTTGATGTCATGTTCAAAAGGCTTTAATTATTTTATAGAGCAGAATATTAGTAAGTCAAAAACTTTCATCATAATCAAACTATGAAAATAAGAATGTTAAGATGGATGTGTGGCATATTAAAAACAATATAATTGTAAATTAAGATATTCGAAATAAGATGAGAGCGATTTTCGTAGTGGGCAAGATAACGAAAGCAAGACTGAAATAGTACGAATATGTGATAAACAATACATAAAAACTTCAGCGTAAAAGTACGAAAGTTTGGATATGCACGAAAAGATAGAGATACGTAAGCTGTAAAAATATTGGGGAGATATAATTTTATATGATATGACACATTAATTTATCGAGTAGATGACTTTAGATAAGAAGATGTAGAGGCAATTAAGGTAGAAGATTAATAGACAGTTGAGTGTTGTCTTACTTTTCAACGAATTTAAACTTGGTGTTATCTGTCACGTCATAGTATTAACCTTATTCTTCTTATATTTTATTTTGAATATCTATCATTATATATTATTTACATTTCTTATTTATTATACAATTTTATATTTGTTGTTATCGATTTTTTCCTAAACACTCTGCATTGCTTTGTTTATTAGTTGATATATTTTTCTTCACTATCTTATCTCTATTTTTTTAATTTATTTATTGTATTTACGTTAAAAATCTTTTAAAAATAATATCTATACTTTTACGAGGTGAGATAAAATACAAAATCTGCCTACATTTTATTTTCTTTTAATAATATCACTTATGAAATTTATAGAGTTAATCCCCTAAATTGTCATTGAACTTATGTAAATATCCCACTAAAGTAACTATTATTTTTTTTAGGACAATACTATCATTGCACCATACACATATTTCCAATAAAAGGTAAAACTAAGAAGTAGTTAAGGATATGTTTGGAAAACACCAAGTGGATTGAAATTAGATATAATTGCAAAACTTAATTCTCAATTAAGGGTTGAAAATTGGGTATAATTACGTGATGTAATTACAAGGTTACATTTTATTTATTTCGTTTTTATTTTAATTTCTTTTTTTATAATTATTTTTATTTCTATGAACTATTGTTTCTTTTTTATAAACAAGGTTACAGAATTGAAATTATATATAATAAGCTAAGAAATAGTAAAGGACATATTTGAAAAGCTACAACAGAATTAAAATTATATATAATTAGACAGTTTACCATAACATGCAATATGAAATAGCAAGTCTATATTATTAAAACAAATGAATCGAAATATAAAACATAACATAAATTCAAAATCCAAGAAAAAAACATAATACTCTTATATAAAATTCAAGAAGTAAATATAATTCAAAAGAAAGGAAAATATAAATCTATAATCTCATTTAATATTGAAATTCTACTTTAATTCAAATACTAGAATAATAATGTAATTATATGTTAATGAAGAAAATAAAAAAATACGAGTTATTATATTTAATCATAAGAAGTAAAGGTTGGAAAATGAGAAGAAAAGAGATGAAAGATAAATAATGTAAATCGAATTTTTTTTAATAGAAATTAAAAATAAATTTATAAAAAATAAATTAAAATAAAAATAAATAAATAAAATATAACCTTATAATTACATCATGTAATTATACTCAATTTTCAATCCTTAATTGAGAATTAAGTTATGTAATTATATCTAATTTTAATTCACTTGTGTTTTTTCAAACATATCCTTTGCTATTTTTTAATTTAACTTTTATTGAAAATATGTGTATAATTTAATAATAATATTATCTTAAAAATAATTAATTTAGTAGGATATATACATAAGTTGAGTGACAATTGAGGGAATTAATTCATTAAAGGAATATGTTAGTTGTTGTTAATCATTCATTCTAACAGCTCTTTTTTTAATGCAAGCGTGGCTATAGATGCAGGGGGCCTTTCTTAATAATCTTCTTTTTCTTTTTCCACAAAATATTCAATTCACGTATATCACGATTAATTTTATAAAATATTTTTTACTTTTTATTATATATTTTCTTCATCCAAATTAAGATGATATATTGATTAAGAAAAATAATTAATAATATATCTAATTTATCATAATATTTCTATTAAATAATATTTATATTTTAATTTTAAAAAATAATTAATATAAAAAGTAAAACATGAAAATTTTTTATTGTCTCTTTTTGATTAATAAAAAAGATAATTAAAATAAAAAATTAAAATAGAAAATTTGTGATGAATAATTTGGGACAGAGGAAATACCAGGTAGTCTTATTTATCAAAACTATAAAAAGGTACCTAATATTTTTGTTTCTATTGAAAATTAAATTTAAAATGTGACGATGTTCATTCCAAGTTTTTATTGAACGCTTAGCAACAACCTTGTTACTTTTCCAATTTACTCATATCTGTATATATCTTGGATGTTTTAACTTTTTCGATATACTAGCTGTTAAAGTAAAAAAACAGTAGCCAAAAAGTTATCTTCTCTTCAGTAGAAGAAAAAAAAAAGAACTGATCAAGAATGGTGTAATAGAGTACTAAAAGTAGTACAAAATCTGAAATAAGGTATCTTTTTCCTCCTTACCCCACTTTTAGTCTCTTTTTTTTTTTTTTTTTTATTTTCAGAGTTGTCTGATCAGTTTGAGGGGGGGGGGGGGGGGGGGGGGGGTGGAAGGGGGTTGGGGGGGGGGGTGTCTGTTGTTTAGTTTGACTAGGGTTTTAGTACTTTAAATGAGCTATTTATGGTGTTGCAAGTTAATGACTTAGTTCAGTTTAATGCTTTTTTTGAGCTCTTTGGTGAACTGGGGTTGTGTTCTCTTGGACATTGAGGATGTGGGGTAGGGACTTTCTTTGTAAATTTGAAAGCATTGGAACTTGGTGTTTCTTGTTCTATATGGACTTTTTGTACTTGGGGCTTTTCTAGTTCTCTCATATCTGTATTTTGCTTCTTTCTGAATGACATACTTTCCCTTTTCTACCTTTAGTCTTGGTACAAAATTTTGTATGTGATAAAGAAGAATCTTGTTTTTGTTTGATAGGTTGGATGATGTTTGTTGAGAAACTAGCATGTTGAATTTCAATGTTTTAGGTTGGTTTCTTGATTCTCAAGTGCTGTGGTAAAAGAGAAGTCTTTGTTAAATTTGGTATACTTTCAAAAATATGGATGTAGAAACCAAGAATGATAGTGAACCAGAAAATAGGAGTGATCAAGAAGTCTCAATGAATTATCAGTCACCAAATATGTCTTCAGAATGGCAATTAAGTGGTAGCAATTTGACTAATGCATCATCTATGGGAATGGTGGATTCATTTTGTCCAACTACTTGGGATCAGTCTACAAATTCACCAAATTTAGGCTTCTGTGATGGTAATGGTCAAATGGATTTAGGCCCTTTTAGAGTTGGTGTTGACAGATCACTTGGTCCTAGTTGGACTTCATCAAATGCAATGTTGTTGAAAGGGGGTATGTTTCTACCTCCTGCTCCGATGATGCTTCCGCAGAGTTTAGCACAGTTTCCGACTGATTCAGGTTTTATTGAAAGAGCTGCAAGGTTTTCTTGCTTTAGTGGAGGGAACTTTGGTGATATGAACCCTTTTAGCATCCCCGAGTCGTCGATGAATCCTTATTATAGGGGACTGGCACCAATGCAGGGTCCTCAAGAGGTTTTGGCAAGTAATGTGGCTGAAAGTTCCAAGGATGTTTCTTTAACCGTCGACCATACGGACACAGAGAGAAGCCCCCTCAAGAATGAGAAGAAGAGGGAAAATTTTGCCAAGTCCCAGGATGAAGCAAGAGAAATTGCGGGAGTCTCTGGGAATGAGTCTGATGAAGCTGGATGTAGTGGCCGTCAAGAGGAAATGGAGCGTGCCGGCGAGGGCTCCTACGGAAAGAATATTGGCTCAAAGAAAAGGAAAAGAGGTGGTCAGGTAGGCCATTGTTAGTATATTTCGTTTGATCGTTCACAAGATAGTTCCTTGTTTAATTTTCTTGTCATTTTTGCTGGTTTAGTATGTTTTGTTTGATCGTTCACACGATAGTTCCTTATTGAATGTTCTTGTCATTTTAGCAGGATTAGTGTATTTTGTTTGATTGTTCACAAGATAGTTCCTTGGTGAATGTTCTTGTCATTTTAGCAGGATTAGTATAGTTCCTTGTTGAATGTTCTTGTCATTTTAGCAGGATTAGTATATTTCGTTTAATTGTTCACAAGATAGTTCCTTGTTGAATGTTCTTGTCATTTTAGCAGGATTAGTGTATTTCGTTTGATCGTTCACAAGATAGTTCCTTGTTGAATGTTCTTGCCATTTTAGCAGGATTAGTATATTTCGTTTGATCATTGACAAGATAGTTCCTTGTTGAATGTTCATGTCATTTTAGCAGGATTGGTACATTTCATTTGATCATTCACAAGATAGTTCCTTGTTGAATGTTCTTGTCATTTTAGCAGGATTAGTACATTTCGCTTGATCGTTCACAAGAAAGTTCCTTGTTGAATGTTCTTGTCATTTTAGCAGGATTAGTACATTTCGCTTGATCGTTCACAAGAAAGTTCCTTGTTGAATGTTCTTGTCATTTTAGCAAGATTAGTACATTTCGTTTGATCGTTCACAAGATAGTTCCTTGTTGAGTCACTGCAGGATTAGTATATTTCGTTGTTCATTTGCAAGATAGTTCTTTGTTGAATGTTCTTGTCATGATTAGTACATTTCATTTGATCGTTCACAAGATAGTTCTTTGTTGAATCATTGCAGGATTAGTATATTTCGTTTGATCGTTTGCAAGATAGTTCCTTGTTGAATGCTCTTGTCATGTTAGCAGGATTAGTGCATTTCATTTGATCGTCCACAAGATAGTTCCTTGTTTGATCATTCACAAGATATTTCCTTGTTTAATGTTCTGGTCATTTTAGCAGGATTAGTATATTTCGTTTGATCGTTCACGAGATAGTTCCTTGTTGAATGTTCTTGGTATTTTTGTGGGAGTAGTATATTTCGTTTGATCGTACGCAAGATAATTCCTTGTTGAATGTTCTTGTCATTTTAACAGGATACTGTACCTGATCAAATGAAGGAAGCACAACAGCCACCAGCCGAATTTCTGAAAGGTGAACAAAACTTGAATTCGATTGCCAGCAAACCTGGTGGAAAGAATGGTAAACAGGGGTCTCAATTGTCAGATCCAACCAAAGAAGAATATATACATGTTCGCGCTCGAAGAGGCCAGGCAACAAATAGCCATAGTCTTGCAGAAAGAGTATGACTTCATACTAGAAGCTTCTAAGTTGGTGAATTTCATATTTTATTTGTTTTGGTACGGACTTTTAAGTATATTTGATTGCAGATAAGAAGGGAGAAAATCAGTGAACGGATGAAGTATCTTCAAGATCTTGTGCCTGGTTGCAACAAGGTTGGTATTATTGGAATCAACTAGTATGGTGTAGCGGGCGCCGATGTTGCTTAGACTCTTCATAAATGCTGAGGGAGTGCATGTCAGATCCTCCAAAAGTACTGCCTTTTTTGGATGATCGGGCATGGGTGTGGCAGCATTTTTGGAGAGTCCGAGCGACATACTGTAGCCTATATTAGAAATTTTAGTTGTTGTTTTCTGTTTTAAGTTACCTGAGAGAAAGGCGGTGATTGCAGGTCACCGGCAAAGCTGTGATGCTGGATGAAATCATTAACTATGTACAGTCTTTGCAAAGGCAGGTTGAGGTATGCAACTAATGACTTATATTTTGTTTACGCGCTTTCTCTGATCTTGCTCTTCACCTTTATAGGAATGCCTCCTTTCTTTCAGAATGTGCAATTGTCTAAATATTTAGGTGATGATTTACTTGCTTCACATATTGCTGTCTTGATTATCCAGGTGGCTGCATCATTTGATCTTGATGAATTCTTAGTACGTGCATCGGAGTCACAAATATATGAACTCTAGCTTTTGATTGTTCTAAGATGTTATTGCTAATTTGTGAAATGGCGTTATGTTGGAAATACTTCTTTCTTTCACTTAGTATGTGCTTAAGTATGACTAAACTCCTTTTTGTTTCAGTTCCTCTCAATGAAGCTTGCAACAGTAAACCCACGGCTGGATTTTGATATTGATGGTCTCCTCGAAAAAGATGTAAGTAGTTCACTCTTCTGAGAATGGTGTGTCGCTGACCGTTAAATAAAGGTGATTCCCTTTGTCGCAGATCTTCCGGTCTCAAGCAGGTCCTTCATCCTCACTTGCTTTTCCACCTGATATGACCATGCCATATCCTCCTCTACATCCACCGCACACTGGAATGCTTCAATCTGGTCTTCCTAGTTACGGATTTTCTAGTGATGCATTTCGTAGAGCCATCAATCCCCACTTAGCCACTACTAGTTGTGGACCTGGCGACTACAAGGATCCTTCCTCCCAGGTAACATTTGTGATTCTTGTACGTTTGTTATAGGTAGATAAAAACGGACTTATGCATGATTCCTTCAACTATTGTTGCATAAGCAATCTTGGTTGATGGTCTACTAACCAATTGAGCTAATTTGCATGATCGCCAGGCCCCAAATGAATGGGATACCGAGCTACATAATATTGTCCAAATGGGATTAAATTCAAGCGCACCCTTATCTAGTCAAGATTTAAGTGGTATTTGATGCCCCAGTGTGATTTGCCACGATAAATTAACATCAACTTCTATAGTAATCCTGAAAATTCTTGTGTTTGTAGGTTCTCTACCAGCCGGACCGATGAAAGAAGAACCATGAACTCGTCATAAATACCAAATATGCTTAAATTGCACTAGACACCCCCGTCCAGTAGTTCCCGGTGAGTCTGTACAGCAAGTCCATTATGAAACTTTTGTTAACGATGCATTCGCCTCTTCTTCCTGACACAACCGGCTAGCGCGAGAATGAAAATTTATTCCACGAGATTGACTGTGTTCCATCAACGAAAGCAAATGAAGGTTCAAGAACTAATGTTTTGTTCGTACATTCGTGAATCTTTCGTTGCGGGGATGGTTATATTCTTGTTCATTCCATGTTGAAGAACTTGAAAATTGTATGGCATGGGAAAGTAAATGAAGTTACATATGCTTCTTTTCTTCCAAAGCATTATTATTTACATGAAAACTTTGTTCAGTTACTGCAGAATAATACACAGAATTTGATCTTTGTGGACTGTAAAGGTGGATTTACAGCAAATATGTTAATGAAAATTTGCCAGGCATGATATGTTATCGTTGCTGCAACAACGACAACAACATACCAGTGTAATTTCATAAGTGGATTCTAGGAAATGTAGGACGTATGCAAACCTTATTCCTACCTTTGTGAGGTAGAGAGGGGGTTTTCTACTGACCCTCGACTCAAAAAAGAAGTGAAATCAAAGCAAGATTGAAAAAAATAAATAACGGCAGCGGAATAATGAGATGAGCAAAGCAACAAGTAGTATTAAAACAAGTATGAAACACTCCGCTACTTGCTATCATATTATTTAAATTCTCAACCTCTATATCTTTTTATCTAGAGTCACGTCTTCAGTAAGTTAAAAATATGTTATGTTATGTCTAATCACCTATCTCTAGTTATTCTTCAGCGCCATACCTCTACCTCTCCTAAAACCCGCTATAGTCATCCTTTCACACTTCCTCGCTGGTGATCCCTCCTCATAGCAGGTCCCCGAATTAGCCTAGATTCTTGCTCGACCTCTATATCTTTCAATCTATAATCGCGTCCTCAGTAAGTTGAAAATATGTTATGTTATATCATGTTTAATCACCTGCCTCTATATATTCTTTTGCGCCATACCTCTACCTCTCCTAAAATTGTAGTCATCCTTTCACACTTCCTCGCCGGTGATCCCTCCTCATAGCAGGTTCCCGAATTAGCCTAGATACTCGTTCGACCTCTACATTTTTCTATCTACCGTCGCGTCCTCAGTAAGTTGAAAATATGTTATGTGATGTCATGTCTAATCACTTGTCTCTAGTTACACTTCACCGCCGTACTACTGTAGCCATCCTTTCACACTTCCTCGCTGTCATCCCTGTCATAGTAGGTTCCCGAATTAGCCTAGATACTCGCAAGCTAGTTCAAACACCGCATTTATAAAAATAAAACAAAATTTGGGATCTGATTTTGTTGACTGCAAGGTGGACTATTTCATTAATAGTCATCTCAGTACTTTGCTTTTTATCTGCTATAGCACAGAAGACATGCTGGAAAAGGTGCCTTTTTATGTTATATTTGAGACTTCCTGCTTGCATTATCATTTCAATAAGGGGAAATGGGAGGGACCATAGAATTCATAAAAAGTTGAACTACAATTTCTGAGTTGATAAGATTATGTGTGTCAGATGTTTCATCATCTTACAAGTTTCCAGAAAAATATAAAATAAAATACACCTTCTGTCCCAATTTATATGAGTTAGTTCGACTTGATACAAAGTTTAAGAAAGAAATTTTTTTTTCAAAATTTATGGTGTCAAATAAGCCATATATGCTTCTATGATTGTAAATCATTACATTAAGAATAAAATTGATATTTAGAAATTAAATTGTTACTAAATATAAATATAGAAATGCATCATTATCTTTGGCCTGGCTAAAAAGAAAAAGACACTTCTTTCCTATCACCGTACCTAAAAATTATGATCAAAGTTCTATCTCGCCTTCCGACAGATAGAACCTTGGACAAGTACAAACATACACAAAAATGGAAAATAAACTTTATTAAAGATTATCCAAGACCACAATATATGATGAATGGAGTATATATGTCTTGTTTCACTAATCAGCACATAGGCAAAACCCTTCTACACATAATCCTTTGTCATCTAAACACCAAACAAAACAATCTTCATTACTGTTACAGGACTTTGATTCATCTACATGGAAGATAAAAAAAAAATTGTTAGTATGTGCAAATACATGTATTTTATTGAAGAATTTAATTATGTAAAATGTCAATGTATATACATGTGACAAGTAAAAGGTATTTAATTTTTTAAGTAATTAATTAAATATAATACTCTTATACTTGCTATGTGAATTGTTATGTACCTTTACGACCAGTGGAGTATGCCTTAGGTGGTAAGCATACGCAAACCCCTTCAATGCACTGGGCAACCCCGCCTGCACATGCATTGTGACAATCACATTCCTGTCCTAACACAACACCTGAAAATTATAAAAGTTGTTAGTGACATATATATATATATAAATTTGTGGTAGATTCCAGTTATATAAACTTCAACATAGAGAGAGACAGGAAGAGAGGGAGAGAGATATACTAACCACATGAAATGATCAAGAAGATGACTATCAAAAATACAGTCTTTGAAGCCTTGTCCATATTGCCTAAGAGATTTTTTTTTGGTTTATTTTTTGTGCTTCTTATTGCAACATTATATAGTATCTAGTTCATTAATAAGTTGCTAATTTTTCTACTTATTAAAAAATTTATATAATCATGTTATTTTGATTTTTTTTTTTCCAAATCTAGAAATTTGATGTGTTGGTCAAAAAAAGAATTATTTGGCCTATGAAAGGTTGTTTGTCACGATCCAAAATTTAAGGACATGATGGCACCTACCCCGATCCAACTTTGATAAGTAAGTCAAAGAACTCACAATTGGTATGAAATACAATATAGGAAAGAGATAAAGCAAATATGAAATTTCTAGAACAAAGTCAGGTCATAATCGTAAATCTTAAATGTCTGGAAAAAAATACAACTGAACCCCAAAAACTAGAACAAAGCTCCGAACAGAGAACCCACCAGATCTACGAATCAACTCTCACTATACGAATCAGCCATCAGAAACCACACTCTTATTGGGATCCCTCACTTTCCCTGCTTTAATTTGGAAGATGCATTTCTTGCTTTTGATGGGGACACATATATCCTTATTAAGTTATTGATTTTATGTAGTCATTATCTTCACTGTTAAAAGGGTTCATAGACAGTCTTAGAATTTGAATTATGTACTCACATTATACATTCAATATTACAATGATAAGAAAATGCATAAACACATTTATATAAATTTCTAGAATCTTTACTTGAACTTAAGATCCAAATATTATGTTTACTTTTCAAAGAACTGCATTGAGTTCAACAGGTTTTTATTCCAATAAAAACATATAAGAAAACCAAAATGATCCCCCTAGATCAAGTTAAGACACTGGGTGCCGGTCACAGCTTGAGCAGAAATCAAGTCATGACAAATATGCTAAGTAATTAATATTTTTTTAAATATTATTTGCAGCTAGATCTAGTCAAAATAAGGGTCATAGGTGACCTTTTCATAGTTCACGGGCATTTTAGGCCCTTCACAGTTATTTTTCTTTATCATACGATCAATTACAAACTTTTCTTTTAAACATAACAACTGCCAAGCTCATTTGTCTGGTAAAAATAAGGATGATCAATTTTAAAACATAGTGAAGTATATTCAATCATAAAGATTCTATTATTTAGAGAAAGGAAATAAAGTTATCGTTGAATTTGTTTGAGATTTATAAAAGGTCACTTTAATTTTGTGGATGACCTATTACACTCCAAAACTATTTCAAATTGGTATTATTATGCTATTTTTTTTTTAGATCAAACTCAATTTTTAAAAATAGATGTTGAACACACACCAATTATTAATTGACACTTGTTTATTTAATTTAAAATAATATTTTTTATTTCTCCTTATACTTTTTTTATTTTTCTTTTTATTTTTCTCTATCCTATTCACCATCTTCCTCAAATTTCTCCTTCAATCAACCTGTTGGGTACTATGTAATTTTGATGTTTGACAAACTGACACATGAATGAAACATGTTACTTGAGCTGGTCCACGCATAGGAAAGCAGATGTCCAGTTTCACTGATAGATGCAGACAAGATTACTTAAAGACAAGAACGAATAAGTAAGCCTAATTCTGATATACTCAAGCTACTGATCATGTGGGGAATATAACAAGTTGAATTTGAGTTGAAAAAGGAGTACTACATGAAGAAGGAATTTCACTTCTGAGTATATCTTGAAGAGTCCTATGTGTGGGAGGAGAAAGATTCTGATAAATAAGCATGTGCTGATTTAAAAGAGTTGGAGTTTTACTACAACACTAAGGAGACAAGAGTTGAAATTAAAGAAAGAGTCTCACCTGAAGTAGAACTCTATGTAATGAGAGTTTTGATTAAAGGAAGAGTTTAAAATAAAGAATGACTCTTTGGAGAGCTGTGCTTAAATAGAAGATTCATCATTCAGAATAATCCACACACTTAAAAAGAAGAAAAACACAATCGACAGATTGACTTTACGAAGTGCTACTTAATCACTGAAGAAACACGTTGAAGAACCTGGTCCTCAGTACAGAATCCAGCTAAGAGTTTTAGCATTGATTTTTAGAGTTGTTCATTGTGTTTGAACTATTGATGTAATATTAATTTCAGTGTGTTATAAACTGAACTAGGAGCTAGTCTTCGAGTTGGGAAAACTCAGAGATTTTGGGAACGCATACCTTGGGAGGTGTGAGTAGTTAGGAATTAGAGTTTATAAGTCCTAGTTGTTGAGTTATAGGGATTAGAGTTTATAATTCCTATTTGTTGGTTACAAGAGTTTTGTAATCAGTCGTTGTTGAGGCTCAGAGTTATTTGCTGAAGTTGGGGTTAAATCCTGTAGAGGTGCAGGTCGTGTTTTTTTATACCTTTTGAGCCGGGTGTTTTCCACATAAAAATCCATTGTGTTCTTTACTTTCTGTTTTACTGCTTCCGTGGAACATGTCAGGCAATCCGTTCCATCAATAGGCAACAGTTAGGCAAAAATAAGATAATCAGTAGGGCACGAATTCTTAACAAGTGGTATCAGAGAGAGGTTGTCTTAAAAATGGCAAGCACCTAAGACAAAGATCAATATGATGAATTCCGCACCACCTACTGGTCACAGTGAAGGTCAAACCACTAGTTATGAGATAGGATCACTGATGGTTCTACTATTCTAATGAAGTTAGAAGATGGGAAACAAGTCAAGAAAGTAGGAAGTGAATTCACTCTTGATGACTTTTTGACATTAAAGAAAAATGCTAAGGCCAAAAATATTTTGGTCTGTGGATTAGGACCTGCTGAATAGAACAGGGTATCAACATGCACCACTGCTAAGCAAATTTGAGATGCTATAGTAAATGCTCATGAAGGAACATCTCAAGTAAGAAAATTCAAAATTTCTCTTCTTTTCACTGAATATGAGGCATTTAAGATGAAGGAGAATGAAACCTTGCATGAGATGATGACAAGGCTTACTGCCTTAACAAATGAGCTGACCTCCTTAGGAAAAGCTATATCTGAAGAAGAAGAAGTCGAGAAGGTACTGAGGGTATTACCAAAATCAAAGTGGAATGTTAAGGTGACTGCAATCAGGGAAGAAAATAAGGATCTTGCAGGCATGACCCTGGATGAATTAGCGGGGAATTTAAGAACTTATGAAATGGAAATTGATAGAACTAAAGTGTTAGAAGCTCCAGAGGATACCTTAGCTCTGAAGGCATCTTACAGTGATGACGAAATTGAACTTGATAAAGAACAAGTTGCCTTTATAGCTAAGAACTTCAGCAAATTGTTCAAAAAGAAGAAGGGAACAGGTAGTAAGAAATAGTCAAATGACAATCTAAATGGATGCTACAAGTGTGGTAAGACTGATCATCATATCAAGGATTATCCTGTATGGGAAATAGAATGGAGAAAGAAAAGGGATGAAAAGGAATTGAAAGAAAAAATCAAAAAGAGGGAAGGATATGCAATGATAGCAGCTTAGGGATTTGACTTAGATGATGATGAAGTTGATGAAGCAGCACTCATGGCTCTTGGAGATTCATACTTGGAGGAAGAAGATGATGCTTCTGAGGTAAGTATACTTGAACTTAGAAAAAAGTAGCATTCATTTTCTAAAACAAAACTTATTTTCTTGATGAGTGCACTAATTGATGACTTTCAAGAATCAACTTCTGGTAGGGATGACCTATTCAACAGTCTTGCAAGAATCAAATTTAATTTTATTGATTTAGAAGCTTGCAAGAACACTGCTGAACAGGAAAACTGCTCTCTCAAGAAACAGGTTGAGCAACTTGATTCTTCAAATAATGATCTTAAGTCTGAAGTTCTAAAATTGACACTCTCTGAACAAGGAAAAAACACCAAGAGTAAAGAACAAGAAAAAGTTGAACTTGAATTGGTCAAGTACAAAGAAGAGTGCAATAATGCAACAGAAATGGTGAATAAATTGAGTCAAGAAGTCTCTAAACTAAAACTTGACCTTGAAAGAGCAAACAAGTGGACAAATTTCTCAAGAATTTTTCATAAGTTAAGTGAAAGATATCACAGTGAAAAAACTGGTTTGGGTTTTCACAAAAGTCTTGATGCTTATCAAGATTTGTGATATATCTGTGGAAACCTTGGACATCCAAACACTGAATGTTCAGTTGCTTCCAAAAGCAGATCCAACAGTCTAAATCTGGCAAATAAACTATCTCAGACCAAAAAAAGGATAACTAAATTTGGTCAGAGAAATATGTCACGTAACCTGTTGCCTGCATGGGCTAGAAGAAATCTAATTCATCCATTTACTCATAAGAAAGGACCCAAACTTATCTGGGTGCCTAAAGTTAACCCCTAATTTATTTTGCAGGTGAGAGTGAAAGGAAGCAAGCAAAATTTGTGCATAAATAAAGTTTGCTCAAGGCATAAGACTAGAAGAAAATAAAGTTTCTTTCACTCACCACATTTAAAGGGGGAATGGATCATTTGAAAGATGACCAGATTTGTAGTGCTTGTATAAGGGGAAAGCAAGGGAGATTTTTAAAAAAATGAGAAAAAAGGATGATTGTGAAACTGATGAGCATGCACAAGAACGTGTTGTACCACCTGGTTCAACTGTTGTACAGACTGAGGACATATTGACAGGGGAAACAACAAATAAAGAAATGGATGCATCAATAAAACCAACACAAGTTGCTGGTAATTTTGTTGGTAGTTCATAAAAATTTGTGTAGTCAAAAGAATCTTGAGATATCTCATGGGAATCAATGGCTTGAGAATATGATATCCCAAGAAAAACAACTTCACTCTTGAGGGCTATAAAAATATTGACTATGTGGGTTACTTAATTGACTGGAGAAGCACCAAAGCACTAAGTAGAGAGTATTTTAAAAGGTATAGGTTAGACTTGGGGATGATTAAAATTGCGTGAACTCCCCTCAATGATTGACTAGAATAATTATTTTTTTCTTTAATCTTATTAGCTAAAAAGTTATTCCATTCAGTCTTGCACATTTAGTTGTGCGTCCCAATTCCAGATTTTTGACTTTTCTAACCTAATTTTGTATTAGATTGTGCAAGCAAGCAATTGTGACCATAAAGTTCTTCTTATCAGATTTGTTCTACACTGACATAAACATAGCAAGCAATTGTGACCACAAAGTTCTTCTTATCAAGTATGTTCTACACTGACATAAACATAGGCTGTCTAAGTTGAAACAGTTGAGCACACCTGTTCAATTCCACACACTTCATCCTCTCATTGTCTAATAAAGCTAATGAATTGTTGACCAAACTTTCATTGATTCTCTCCATATGGGTGTGCATAAATGTGTTAATCCTATACCAGAAATTCCTTCTTCTTTCTCAACCAAAATATCAGTTGTGTACCATGGATTTGCCAAGCTTGATCATCAATCACATGCAGCATATGTTTCTGAAGAATGAAAAGAGACATGCTTTCACTTTTAGTTCCTAATTGGTTATTTTTTTTGGGACTTCTCAGCCTTAAATCAGGTTGGACTTACAAAAAAAAAATAGATGTTGTTGAATAGATGAATCATGTTGCTCTACCTGTTTCAATAAGGAGGGCTAACAGTCATTTAAAAAAAAATCTGAACTAGAAGCTGCACAAGACAGTCATGAAGTGGAATAAGAGATCCTTAAGGCTAGGATTATGACCTTGAAGCTTGACCTTGATTGATAGAGGGATGAAAATGTTGAAGTCATTCATCAATTGACATAGTTGATATCACCTGTTCCACCTTCCTCATCAGCTCCTCACTATTTGTATCCTTAGCTATGTCCCATTTTTATACCGTATTTTTTTAATGCTCAATTATTTTCCTTTGTTCAGTACTAGCTTAGGTTTAATGTGGAACATGCTCTGTCAGTTAAATGGAATGGTTATCTTTGCTAAATTGACTCATTTTTGCTCTCTTTAATATATTACTATGTTGGCTAGAGTCTTTGCCTTATTGTTTTGGTGATAGCCCCAGTGGCCAAGAATAGCATAACAAATCACTTTGGCTAGTATATTATTGCATTGAAATAATTTTTCGATGATGCCAAAACGGGAAAGATAATAGGGTTGTGCAATGTTTATAATCCATTGACTAACTTGTTTCATTCTAGTGTTTTATACTTTAGTGCCTACAGGTGAAGATGGTTGAATGCACAAGACAAGAAGTTTGTCATCATCAAAAAGAGGGAATTTATTAGGTACTATGTAGTTTTGATGATTGACAAACTGACACATGAATGAAACATATTACTTGAGCTGGTCTACGTATAGGAAAGCAGATTTCCAGTTTCACTGATAGATGCAGACAATATTGCTTAAAGACAAGAACGAATAAGCAAGCCTAATTCTAATATACTCAAGCTATTGATCATGTGGGGAATATAACAAGTTGAATTTGATTCAAACACTTAATGATAAGGGAAAGCAATTTGAGTTGAAAAAGGAGTCCTACGTTAAGAAGAAATTTCACTTCTGAGTATATCTTGAAGAGTCCTATGTGTGGGAGGAGAAAGATTCTGATAAATAAGCATATACTGATTTAAGAGAGTTGGAGTTTTACTACAACACTAAGGAGACAAGAGTTGGAATTAAAGAAAGAGTCTCACTTGAAGTAGAACTCTATGTAATGAGAGTTTTGATTAAAGGAGGAGTTTAAAATAAAGAATGACTCTTTGGAGAGCTGTGCTTAAACAGAAGATGCATCATTCAGAGTAATCCACACACTTAAAAATAAGAAAAGCACAATCGACAGATTGACTTTACGAAGTGCTACTTAATCACTGAAGAAACAAGTTGAAGAATTTATTTAGTGTAACGTTTGAACTCAATAAGTGAAGTATACGTGCGAGGCGTGTACACGTAAATTAGTATTATTGAAAAGCATGAAAACTATAGGAGAAGTCTCCCCTAAACAAGATTCTTTTAAGGATTACATTGTAGATGTTATTGTGTTATGGTATGAAAAAGGATTTTCTATTTATAGAGTTTCAAAATCTTTCCTCCAAGAAAGACGTTTGTCAAATATGGAAAGAATTTCTATTTTTCTTTTTAGGAAAAGTAAAAGTAATTATGGTATTACTTTTATTTTCCCTTCAAGAAAAGTATAACTTAATTTTGGTAGGAAAATCAAGGCAAAACCCCTAACAAATCTCCTCTTTTTGACTTGATTTTTTGGCAAAATAATTTTGATCTTCTTTCTTCACACGATTTTCATATATCACTGTTGCTTATTATGATTAAAAATTGATATGGGTTAAAAATTGAAGCCCTATGCATTAAAAATAAAAGCACGGGTGGATATTATTGAAGCCTATGTTATAAGTAAATAGGATTGAAAATGGAGTCTTGTGCGTTGAAAGTGAACACAGGTTAAGAGTGGAGCTCATGCGTTAAAAATAAATGGATGAGTTGAAAGGAGCCCAAACATTGAAAGTAGGCAGGTTTGAAAGTTGGAGCCCATAGACATGGGCTGAAATTGATTTGATTTTAAAGATGGATTAACAGTAGGATTGTTGTAAATTTGTTTGAAACTTTTCTCCACATGTAGGTTTTTTTGAACTTTTTTTTTTGACAAAAAACTTCATCATCGCCAAGTTAATTGGAGCTTTGATCTTAAACTGTCCTCAATCGAACCATCGGATCTTTGAACCATAGGCTTTGATACCACTTGTTGGGTTCGAAATCAAGAGGGCGTCATGCGGAAGTAATTAGTTTGCAAACCATAAAGATGATAAATCAGATGATAAAGAAAAACATAATACTAAAAACATATTATTGAAATGGTTTGATCAATTGACCTACATATTAAAAAACTAATATTATTGAAAAACATGAAAACTATGGGAGAAGTCTCATCCTAAACAATACTTTTTAAGGATTACATTGTTGATGATATTGTATTATGGTATGAGAAAAGGTCTACTACTCATAGATTTTCAAAATCTTTCCTCCAAGAAAAGATTTATCAAATATGAAAAAGTTTCTATTTTTCTTTTTTAAAAAGATTAAAAGCAATTATGATATTACTTTTAAAAGTATAACTTTTTTTTTTTTTTTTTTGTAAAAGTAAGAAATCTTATTAAACATCAACCATCCATATTACAACAGAAACTCAAACAATTCAAAACAGAACCTCAAACAATAATGATATGAATAGCGTACACTTATCCTTCTGAGACTTTATTTTATAACAGTATACTGAATATAATGTTATTATTATTGTTGTTGATCTCGTAAGACGTTACCCATAGGTTATGAGCTTCTTAACGTATAATATCCGCTTTGTGAATTTTGACTTACAAAATTTGTGTTGTCTTGCTTTTTTTATTATTACTTTTTTTTTAATGTCTATACACTTCCGATTATTTTAATTTATTACTTAAATTGTTAAAAGATAAAAATAAAAGATCACCAATTTGAGAGAAAAAAATCAAAGATTGTCATTGAGCAACGACATTTGTGTTGTGCGGATGACTCCTTGAAAAAACCAGATTTAACTTAGGACTAAATTAGTTTTTTAATAACCGTGCAGATCGAATTAGTTTTTGAACACTTTTGATTAAATTTACGATATTTTTGTCCCTTCTCACTATTAGCAGATATGAGATAACTTTGATCACTAAAATTAGAAGAGATGAAGAGAAATAATCGAATATTTTTTTTTTTATCCTTATCGAAATTTAAATTTGAGATCTCAAATTCTAAACTCACTTCATTGACGCTAGGTGTACTTTAATTTGCTAAGACTTGGGGCTTAATTCTATAAGATTTTCCCTCAAACGCTCTATTATGCGTCCTAAACCTATAATCATATGAGGAAAAAAAAAATCAAACATGTAACCAATCTCGTTAGTTTGAATTCTATTTTTTTTTGTTTCTCATATTTGAATTCGTACCGAAAAATCTCATATCAAAGTAGAAAAAAAAAAAAACTAACCAAGGTAATTCTATTCTCGAAGATTCAAACTCGAGACCTCTGGAAATCCAAATTCGCGCTGTAAAGCCCCATATTGAGGATAAAACACTCCCTAATAAAGGCGACTTCGTATTCAGAACTTGAACTCGAGATCTTCGATCATTATTATTAATACAAAAGAGGCAACTTCATATTCGGAGACTCAAACCCGAGACCTTCGAAAGTCCAAATTCTTCCCAAAAATTTGATATTAAAGATAAAATACTCCTTAATAAAAGCGACTTCATACTCAGAAATTCGAACCCGAGACCTTCGGTCACTACTGTTAATACAAAAGAGGGGACTACCCTGAAAATTCAAATTCTCCTCAAAAAGTCTCATATTAAGGATAAATTACTTCCTAACAAATGCGGTTTCATATTTGGAAACTCGAACCCGCCAAATTCCCCCCTTTGAACACTATGTCTCATATTTCAAACCACTACTGTTCTCTACTCAAACTTTGGTGCGAATCCCAAAACCATAACAAAATCAAGAAGCTCCATTGCTTCATTATCAAGACTATAACAAATCCAGAAACATTCTTGCTAAACAATCTCATAAATTCATATAGTAAAATCAACAACACAAGTTATGCACACAACCTGTTTGATCAAATGCCTCAAAGAAACCAATTTTCATGGAACACAATTCTTTCGGTTTATTCGAAGTCCGGGAACCTTGCTAGAATGCTCGAGGTGTTTAATCGGATGCCAAACCGAGATGGGGTGTCTTGGAATTTGATTATTTCGGGGTATGCATCGCGGGGTTTGGGTATGGATGGTTTAAAGGCGTATAAGTTGATGTTAGAAGATAGGGGGATGAGTTTGAATAGGATAACTTTTTCGACGATGCTTATATTGTGTTCGGATAATGGTTGGATTCGAATGAGTAGGCAAATTCATGGACAGGTAGTGAAATGGGGATTTGAGTCTTATATTTTCGTTGGTAGTCCGTTGGTTGATATGTATGCGAAAGCGGGGTTTGCTTATGAGGCTGAAAAAGTTTTTAATGAGTTGCCTGAGAGGAATGTGGTCATGTATAATACGATGATTATGGGGTTTTTGAGGTCTGGGATGGTGAGAGAGTCGAGAAGTTTGTTTCAAGATATGCCTGAGAAGGATTCCATTTCTTGGACAACGATGATAACGGGGTTAACACAGAATGGTCTTGATAGAGAAGCGCTTGTGTTGTTTAGGAAAATGAGGTTAGAGGGGCTGGCTATTGACCAGTTCACGTTCGGGAGCATTTTGACTGCTTGTGGAGGACTCCAGGCTATCGAAGAAGGGAAGCAGATTCATGGTTATATAGTAAGAACCTATCACAGTGAGAATGTGTTTGTAGGTAGTGCGCTTGTTGACATGTATTCAAAGTGTAGAAACATCAAGTATGCCGAGACCACTTTTAGTAGAATGCCAAACAAAAATATTGTATCTTGGACTGCCATGGTTGTTGGATATGGACAGAATGGTTTTAGTGAAGAAGCCGTGAAGGCTTTCTGCGACATGCAAAGGAATGGGGTTGAGCCTGACGATTTTACTTTAGGAAGCGTGATAAGCTCATGTGCGAATTTGGCGAGCTTGGAAGAAGGAGCCCAGTTTCATGGTCGAGCATTAGTGTCAGGCTTGCTATCTTTCATTACTGTTTCTAATGCATTAGTGACCCTATATGGTAAGTGTGGTAACATAGAAGAATCTCACAGGCTTTTCGATGAGATGTCTGTTAAGGACAAGGTCTCTTGGACAGCATTAGTGTCAGGATATGCTCAATTTGGAAAAGCAAATGAAACAATTGATTTATTTGAGAAAATGCTGGAACATAGTCTTCAACCAGATGGAGTAACTTTTGTTGGGGTTCTATCAGCTTGCAGTAGGGCTGGACTTGTGGAAAAAGGCAAAATTTATTTTGAATCGATGGTGAAAGAACATGGAGTTACGCCTATTCTTGATCATTATACCTGCATGATTGATCTATTTAGCCGATCTGGGCGTTTAGTAGAAGCCAAAGATTTTATACAGAAAATGCCTTGCACCCCAGATGCAATAGGTTGGGCCACACTTTTGAGCTCATGTAGAACCCATGGCAACATGGAAATTGGCAAATGGGCAGCAGAGTCCCTTTTGGAACTTGATCCAGAAAATCCAGCCAGCTATGTCTTGCTCACAAGCATGTATTCTGTGAAAGGAGATTGGGCTGAAGTGGCTCGATTACGAAGGGCCATGAGAGATAGAGGTGTGAGGAAGGAGCCAGGATGTAGTTGGATCAAATATAAAAACAGAGTGCACATCTTCTCTGCTGATGACAAGTCAAGTCCATTTTCCGATCAAATATATGCAGAACTGGAGAAATTGAATGCTAAAATGATAGACGAGGGTTATGTACCGGACGTAACTCATGTCATGCACAAAGTTGAAGAGTCCGACAAAATAAAATTGCTTAACCACCACAGCGAGAGGCTCGCTATTGCCTTTGGCTTGATCTTTATCCCCCCTGGACTCCCCATAAGAGTGGTAAAAAACCTAAGGGTATGTGGTGATTGCCATAGTGCAACTAAAATCATTTCTAAGATCACCCAAAGAGAAATACTTGTAAGAGATGCCATTAGATTTCATTTATTTAAGGATGGAAAATGTTCTTGTGGAGATTTCTGGTGATAGTTTGCCCGCAATTTTGGATCAGTTACGAGGACTGTTACATGTATCATATGAATCAAGAATAATCACACTAGTTCTCTTGAAAGGATACATTTGCTTCCCATAAGAGGACTTGGATATGTGTGTTTGTGATATATCTAATGTTTCGGGAGCCATTCTAACAGGCACTACATATCGGAGCTCATCAATTTCCATAAGTAGCATGCAAGCCTAAAACAGGGAGTATCTGATTTAGGAGGCTACAGATCCTCTTAAAAATGTAAGTTAACATTAATATAGCTGATTGTACTAAAGAAATACAGCCCCTTGTACATTGTTGTCAATATTCTGTTGTAGCTTTTGATTCATAAATGCATCAACATTCAAAAGTTTCAAATTGCATGTTAAACTTTGTTGTATACATGTGGAAATAGAAAAAAAAGTTTTCATGAATTTTCTTGTAGACAATATATAAGATATTCCTGATTAGTTTAAGCTACTAAAAGAAAGGTAAGTCTAGACTACATGGATAAGTGTTGGGACAATAGACTGCAAAAACTCAAAGAGCAGAGGTTGAAAGTAAGAGGGCTCAATATATGCTGAAACTCAGCTTTTTTTGTATATTAAAAACAGCTGAAGATAAGCCTTTATATAGACTTATAAAACAAATAAACCACTAACTCACTAAGTTAACAACTATCCACTAACTAAGCAACAAACTATCCACTATCTGTTAACTAAAAATATACTGCAGTATGACTGCTAACAGTCCAAGAAAATAGGAAACTACTAACAAATTGAATTTGACTTGGTCATACATTGAATTAGTCTTCAATACTCCCCCTTAATTCAAAGTTACAGACACCAAGCAAAGCCCTCAACAACAACAACAACAACAACAAACCCAGTGTATTCCCACATAGTGGGGTTTGGGGGTAAGATGTACGCAGTCCATACCACTACTTCAAGTGAAGTAGAAAGGCTGTTTCCGATAGACCCCCGGCTCAAGACAAGGAATAATAGACAAATACTTAATAAAGCATGGAACAAGATGTCAAGACAAAAATATGCCACCCACAATGGATAATAAACAAAGAATAGTAAACACATTCGTAATAAAGCATACAACAAAGTGTCCTAGCAAGAATAATACATCTACCAAGTAATGTCCTACCCCAACGACTCAAACTGGCACTAGCCTTCCATCCTAATCCGCACCCTCCAGATCTTCTTATCTAGGGTCATGTCCTCAGTGAGCCTATCTAGGGTCATGTCCTAGTATCTGCTGCCAAAGACTTCGTCAGTATATCAGCTAATTGCTTATGAGTGCTGCAATGTTTCAGTATTATTTCCTCTTTTGCTACCAAAACGCGAATGAAATGGAAGCGGACATCAATGTGCTTAGTTCTGTTGTGAAAACTTGGATTCTTTGTCATGGCGATTGATGCTTTGTTGTCACAGTATATCTCTGTTGCACTTTCTTGCTTATGCTGAAGTTCTGCTAACATCCTTCTAAGCCAGATGGCTTGACAAGCTGCTGAAGTTGCTGCAATGTACTCAGCTTCTGAGGTTGACAACGTAGTTGTAGCTTGCTTCTTTGAACTCCAAGTCACCACATCTGAACCTAGAGTGAAAACATGAGCTGAAATGCTCCGTCTATCATCCAACGAACCAGCATAGTCACTATCAGTGAACCCACATAATCTAAAATTGGAAACTTGTGAATACCAAATACCATAGTCCATAGTTCCAGCGATATAACGCAGAACCCTTTTTGCTGCTCCAAAATGAACCTTTGAAGGTTGTTGCATGAACCTGGAAATGACACCAACAGAGAATGCAATATCGGGGCGAGTGTGGGTTAGGTAAATCAAACCTCCAACTAGGCTTCTGAAACTTCTAGCATCATCCATCTCTGCTCCATCATTAAACTGCAATTTTTCACCAACATTCATAGGTGTAACTGCAGGCTTGCAATTAAGCAAACCAAATTTAATGAGAAGGTCCCTGGCATATTTCCTTTGTGATAGAAATATTCCATCTTCAGCTTGATGGACTTCAAGGCCAAGAAAGTAATGTAATAAACCCATAGCTGACATCTCAAAAGCATTCATCATTTGTGACTTGAATTCATCCACAAGAGAAATAGAAGAGCTACTATAAATAATATCATCAACATAAAGGCAAACAATGATGAAATTAGTACCTCTCTTCTTTACATACAATGTGGGTTCATTCTCACTTCTCATATATCCCTTTGTCTGAAGATACCCATCGATTTTTCTATACCATGCTCGAGGGGCTTGCTTCAAACCATATAATGCCTTTTTAGCTTGTAGACCTTTGTTTCATCGCCCTTCTTTATGAAACCTTCTGGTTGTGCTACGTAGACCTTTTCTTGTAAGTTCCTATTGAGAAATGCCGACTTGACATCAAATTGATAAACTAGCCATCGTGACTACGCAGCCAATGCTAGAACAAGTCTTAACAGTTTCAAACCGAGCAACTGGAGAAAATGTTTCTTCAAAATCAATACCATATTGCTGCGCATATCCTTTTGCCACAAGACGAGCTTTATGCTTCTGTAGGCTCCCATCCGCTGCAAACTTTGTCTTGAAGATCCACTTCAAGCCGATTGCATTTTTGTCTTCCGGTAATTCCACCATCTCCCATGTGCCATTCTTTTCGATAGAATTTATCTCTTCTACCATCGCACTCTGCCACTCTTCCTTTTCAGCTGCTTCTCCATAATGTGTAGGATCTGAAACAACAAAAGAAAATTGACAAGATGTATACATGTCATTAACATACTTGGGATTCGACTTTGTAGGCCTTGTTGATCTTCTTAACGGAATTGGCTCAGCTTGAGACTCTTCAAGAGTTGTAGATGAAGAGTTTTTGCTCAGTGAAGCTGAAGAAGATGAATCCGGGGAAGTTGTAGAAGAACCCGTTGCTGTAATTGTAGCATTTGGCTGTTGAATTCCATCAAAAGTGATTCCAGTCGGTAGGAATCTGCTCTTGCATCTTACTATTGCTTCCACTCCAATTCCAGCTTGCTGTCTCATCAAATACTACATCCCTTCTGATCAAAATCTTTCTACTAAGGGGGTTATACAATCTATATGCTTTGGATTGTGTACAATAACCAATAAAAATGCACTTCTCAAATTTTTCATCCAACTTATGAAGGAATTGAGAATTTATCAAAGCATAAGCAATACAACCAAAAATTCTTAAATAGCTTATAGATGGTTTTCTACCCCGCCAAGCTTCAAATGGAGTTTGATTTAGAACAGCCCTTGTGGGAGATAGATTTAATAAATGGACTGATGTCGCCACAACTTCAGCCCAAAAATGATTCGAAAGTCCCTTTGCTTGAAACATGTTTCTTGCCATCTCTACAACAGTGCGATTTTTCCGCTCAACGACTTGCTCCGGTGTATATGGTGTTGTTATCTCCCTGTGGATTCCAGTTTCTTCACAAAAGAAATTAAATTCCTTGGACAAGAACTCGCCGCCTCTATCAGTGCGAAAGGTTTTGATGGATAGACCACTTTGTTTCTCAACCATGGCTTTGAATTGCTTGAATTTCTGAAATGTTTCTGATTTGCTTTCCAAAAAATAGACCCAACTCATGCGACTATAATCATCAGTAAAGAGTAGAAAATAACGACTACCACCAAAAGATGTAGTATGCATAGGTCCACATAAATCAGCTTGTATTAATTCAAGACATTTTGAAGCTCTCCAAGCCTTTCCAACAGGAAAAGATTTTTTTGGTTTGTTTTCCATAAATGCATCCTTCACACAATTCAATAGAATCAATTTTTGGTAGTCCAAAAACCATACCCTTGTCAACGAGCAATTTCAAGCCTTTTATGTTAAGGTGACCGTACCTCAGATGCCACAACTTTGAGTCATTCTTTGCACTTGCAGCAAGGGCAAAATTTTCCATATTAGAAACATCCAGCGGAAACATATTGTTTGGCGTCATGGTGATGCGAACCTTTTTGCCTGACTTCTTGTTTGTAACGACACACTCATCGCCATCAAACCAATGAGAATATCCATCGGTCATCAGTTGTCCAACATTTATCAAATTGTATCCTAGATCAGGTACAAACTGAACATTATCCAACACTTTTACTTTGTCATGGCTAGTGTCGATAATCACCTTGCCTTTTCCTTCAACCTGCATCTCTTTTGTGTTGCCAAGTTACACCTTCTTCCTTTGCTTCTCATCAAACTCTTGGAACATAGATTTGGTGCCCGTCATATGATTTGAACAACCACTATCTACAAACCATAAATCACTTGGCTTATGATCTGTATCAACGCAAGCAAAGAGATAATTCTCTTCCTCATTTTCTCCTGCCGCAAAGTTTATTTTCTGGTCTTTATACCAGCAGTCAGCCCTTATATGCCCGTAGCGCTGACAATGATGACATTGAATGCCATTTTTCCGGTTACTTTGCTCATTGGACTGCTTGTGCTCGTCATTCCTTCCTCTGCCTCGTCCATAACCATGACCACGACCACTGCGGAATCCTGTTCTTCCTCGGCCTCTGCTTGCTGGACCATTGTTTTCTCCATACTTAGTTGTAGCATCATTCACCTGGAATGCCTTCTCCATTCTTTTCAGTAGATCGATTGAGTCTCGCCTCATGAGCTTGAAGAGATCCCATCAATTCATCAAAGAAAAATACTGAAAGATCCTTAGACTCTTCAATCCCAGCAACTACATGATCAAATTTTAGAGTCAAGCTTCGCAGTATCTTTTCCACAATGGTCTGGTCAGTAACTTTCTCTCCATAGGATCGCATTTTGCTAACAATTGCCACTGCTTTGGACAAAAAATCAGCAATAGATTCTCCACTTTTCATCATCAAGGTTTCAAAGTCACGCTGAAGTGATTGAAGTTTCACCACAATGACCTTTGAATCACCTGGAAACTCCTTCTGCAGAATGGACCAAGCCTGCTTTGACGTGGTTGCTGCCGCAATCCGTGAAAAAATACTATCATAGACAGCTTGCTGGATAAACACCAGCGCCTTAGCATCTTTTTGCTTGTCAGTCTATCTCCTTCGTCGGGATCTGCAAATCCAATTTCTACCAAGTCCCAAAGATTTTGGGATTTGAGTATAGTTCTCCTACGAATACTCCAGAATTCGTAACTTTCTCCCGTGAAGATGGGAATGAGTGGTTGTGTCACACCCGAGGAATTGCTGCTACTTGCCATGGCTCTCTGATACCACAGATGTTGGGACAATAGACTGCAAAAACTCAAAGAGTAGAGGTTGAAAGTAAGAAGGCTCAATATATGCTGAAACTCAACTTTTTTTGTATATTAAAAACAGCTGAAGATAAGCCTTTATATAGACTTATAAAACAAATAAACCACTAACTCACTAAGTTAACAACTATCCACTAACTAAGCAACAAACTATCCACTATCTGTTAACTAAAAATATACTGCAGCATGACTGCTAACAGTCCAAGAAAATAGGAAACTACTAACAAATTGAATTTGGCTTGGTTATACATTGAATTACTCTTCAATAATATGGAAAGCTATAAAATAAGGAAAACTGCAAGTGGGGTTTGGAGAGGATAGGATGTACCCAGACCTTGCAAATCAAAAAGGAAATTGAAGTTGAGCATGCCAAAAGAAAGTTATTGTTGAAGGAACCCTCGGGGGTTGGCCTGGTGGTAATTGGCTTGGGCTTTGGGGTGCTCCCTTTCAAGGTCTCAAGTTCGATTCCCATTGGGTGCAAACAATTTATGAGGGCCATTGGACTAGGTAAAAACCCTGAATTACCCGTGATGCACTTGCGGGAAACTCCTTGCCGAGGGCCTGTGCACCCCCGGGATAAGTCGGGACTCAAAGAGTCTCGGATACCCGGTGCAAGTCAAAAAAAAAAAAAGTTATTGTTGAAGGTCTTCTGCATGATATCATCTGTATAGCGTACTGGGAATAGTTCACAATCACCAAAACAGTAAGCAGCGGTGATTTCCTTTTCCAAGGAACTTAACTGCAACAGCTAAACAAGGTGTTTCTTGTACCACACAAAGAAAGCAATATAGTCTCAGCGACTGAGAAGAGGTACGGTGTTTCAAATCTCCAGGACATGATTAGATTAGCTTAAATTAGCGGTTAAAGAGTAGCCAAAAACATTTTTGGAGCAATGACCGGAAATTCATCAAGTTTAGACAAGGGACTTGTTATCCAAACTCTTAACTCCACGAAATAAAGAATAAAAAATATGAGTAGTAAACTTCCCCAAGACATCAGATTTTATGTTCAAAGAAGTGATTCAGTACTCAAACTCTGATAATATGAAGAAAAAGAACAGAAGACTTTTGCGGGGTATAGAAACAAGAAATCTAATGTTCTCAAGAGAGACTCAATACTTAACCTCCAATATCTTGAAGAAAAGAGGAGCAAAATTTATGGAGAATGTTTTCCTTTAGAATAGTCACTAAAAAGAAACAAGAATACTGAGTTTATGAAAATAATAAACTTTCTGCAGAGCAGGTGGTATAAGAATGCCGATCAGTAGACAGAAACTTCTTAGGTCTATCAAGAAGGTAAAAGTTCAGAAACTATATGAAATATATAAAAAGATTAAAAAAGTTTTTTTCTTAATTGGTTGTGGACAATATACAAGAGGGTTCCTTAGTAATTTAGGCTATCAGAAATAAGGTGAGTCTAGACTATAGAGAACAAAAAAAGGGTCTTAAATAAAAAAAAAAATATCTAAAGACCTAGATTCCTGACTTCGATAGAACTGCCGAAAATATTCTATAGTATTAACCTTAACACATTGAATGCATCTATGACATTGTTTACTTTTGGTAAGTAACTTTCTCGCATAGAACTAATTCAATCCTTGCATAAATGGTGCAACGAAAAAAAGAGGACGGGGATGGCATATTTTCCTTCTTTCTGTCAGGTTATATTGAGTTCTTTCCGTAAAAAATTTTGGATAGGAGAAGCAAATTATTTTTTGTATTCATACAAGGAAGCTAGTTTTCTGCTGTTCGGAAAAGCTACTGAATTTTGAGAATTTTCTTTCTTTTGCATTTTGTAAATATTTTGTGAGATGAAGTTATAAACATTGTCCAATGTGTGTGTAAGTTACCAATGAATATCTGATGTACTGGCTGAGTACAATCTAATGATTGGCACTTCTGCATTATGTGATTGAACAGCAACAGATACATAGCCTGTCTCAATAGACTAACACAAGTACATTCGAGTAATGTAAAGGAAGTTTAATGAAATAACTATTCCTAAAAGGAAGGAGCAGTGGACTGTGTTAGTGAGACATAAAAATTTTGTAGTTTGGAAGATGCATAGCTTCTGTTAAGTTTGATGTTCAATAGCAAGGGCTTGGTCCATAGAAGCAATGACCATAGCTAATCCTGTTGTTGTATCGATGTGATTGAGTCTAACTGACTTTCCTGTGGATTCTATAATAGAAGCAGAAAACCTCGTTAGACTAAACACTAATTGTGCACTACAATGAGCTTATTAGAGAAGCCAGAAAACACTACCTGTAAGCGGCGGCAGATTTCAAAGATTTCAGAAAGGGGTGCCCAGTCTCCAAAGTTCCTTTCAATAAATTGGTAAGCGATACCACTCTTTCCTTTGCCAACAATGAAGAGTCCTCCTTTTGTCTCACCTTCACCCCTGAAGTTTTGATCCACCCCCATAGCTTTTGCTCGCCTATAATTTGAAATAGCTCGAGGATTAAGTAGAAAACCTGATATGAACTTGTCTTTAAGCAGATTCCCTCCTCCCAGAGCTTTATAAAATCCCATACTTCTGTCAAAGAGGACTACACCACCCCAGTATCGAGGCCAGAAATCCATTACCTGGATAACAAAACCCCGCATGATAAAGCAGGTCCTTCCATAGAAATGTCAACAAAAAGCGAAAAGAGTTACCTCTGATTCGATTTGCTCATGAAGAACAGCAAATAACTGAACCCCCAAAGCATCAAATATTGGTTTCTTTGCATAGAGTTGGTGAGCTTCAGCTCTGCACATGATGCACCTGTTTCCATAGTCTTTTGGGATGAGATTGAGTAATTCATGCTCATAGATAAAGATTTAATTTTACATTCTTTCTTATAAATTATATATACCCCATCTTTTCTTTGTTCTTTTTTTTGGGAGATAACCATGGTGTCCAGGCCATAAATACCTCTTGTTCTGTAAAGGAAGTGTGAAGGGTGAAAAACACACTTACAGTATGCTGGCTTTTTGAGTTTCATACCTTTAATATTAGGTGTGCGAGTTTCCCACCTGAATTATCACCAACTAGTTATGAAAGAAAACACATCTCAACAACTAATTTGTTCACTTCTCCTACCTGATAGTTCATGTGCGTTTTGGTAAATAGTTGGTGATAGTTCTAGGAAAACTCACTCACCTGATAGTTCAGTATGGAACTTAAAAAATTAGGATACTTCAAGTGTGTTTTTGACCATTAACTCTTAAAGGGAAAAACATTCCTAGGTTGCATCCTTCATCAATGCATCATAGTTTAGTGGGATAACAAAGATTATTGGATTTCCTATTCTGATTGATGTTTTATGCAGAAATTGACTTGAGTTTCCTTAATATCTTGAAAACATCGTAAAAGGTGTCTTTTTTCCTGTTTACCGTAGTATGTGATATTTCCTATACGAGGCAGCATTCGAGACATAGCACATCAATTGAAAAATCTACAATTAACAACCTATAGGTGTGAATTGCAGAAAAGATTTGATGCTTTACCCTGGGCGACGAATGCATACAAACACTGCTGGTTTATCACGCCAAAGCTTTGAAGCCTTCATCGGAGCAGTCTTTGTTTTCACCAGACGCTCCATTCCAATCTTGTATTCTGGTGCTAGTATCTGAACTGAGATATTCTCTATGGAAGAATAAGGAGCAACATTCTCTACTACTGGAGTTGGCTGCACACAGCCACATGCTCTAGGCTCATCTGGCTTAAAAGCTACAATCCCCTTAAAAACATGTCCATCTTTAATCGCGAGATCAGCCATTGATTGTTCAAGGGATATATCTGTATTGGTTCTTGTAAGGGATTTCATCATACTCTGCTTCCGGGAGGTGACAGGAGAAATATCCTTCCTGTAATAAAGACTCTCACTACTCGAGGAAGTTCTTCTCCTCACTTGGCGGTTATAGGCTTCTGAAAAAGAATCTCCCCCAAAAGCTGCAGTTCTGTCTGTAAAACGGGCAACATGGCCCCTTTTCATTCCGAACTTTGAAGTAAGATCTACTGTACTTAGGTTAAGAAGTTCGGTAAGGGAATTCCCGGACTCCTCAAGCTTATCTGCGTATTGCATCAGAGCATGATCATGCAGGTATGATCTAATTTCCAATGCATCCTTGAGTAGGAAAGAAATAATCATCAGAAGAACAGCTTACTTTGTTTCATGAATTCTTCGAATATGCAGAACAACAAGCTTAACAAGTTCCTAGTCAAACTTTGTTTTGGCAATAATCATTCAAATGGGGACTGAGACATTTATTGGGGGTCGATTTATTAGATGGTCGCTCAATTAATAGTTATTATAAAGTCTTTGAGGTAACAACTATTAGTTTTGTGACCAGCTGAGAAATCAACTCGGCATTTACTACTTCTAGCAAAACACTTAAGAAAACACAAGAACTACTCATTTTTCGAGACTATTTGCACAAGAATATGAAGTTGAACAACTGACGATTTTCTCGAGATATATACAAGAAGGGCGAAATTTAGCAGTAAAAAGAACCTTTTGCCGTTGAGTCATGTTCAACGCATTCATATCATCTGCATTCATAATCTTCAATGTTGGTACATCATCCCACCCTTCCTCCAGCAGCTTTGAAACAAGTCCCTGAAGACATCCATTTCCAACAAAGTCCTCGACCGCGAAAGAAGCCATCTCCTTCTCAAGCAGAGAAACGGAGAAAAAAAAATTCTGATGCAATCAATGAATGGAAACTTTTCACTTATATATCCACACAATTGCTATGGTTCTGGTAACTCTTGTACAAATGTAAGGTACAGTCTTAATAGTATTGATGAACTACTATATGATAAACTAGTTTATCTTTTTTATTCTAAGGATAACGATTCTCAGATGAAATCAATAGCTTTTGCTTAGATCCTATTGTTGTATATGTATAAATATTTAATTGTGAACCCAGGAACTTAATTGTGAACTCAGTAACTACTGATACGAGCTATGAGTTTGATGACAAGGTTATAATTCATAAACTTTAAATTCTGGCTGAGTATCTAAATTTATATAATATCAACCGATGGTATGGTATGCTTTTAGTGGAGTTTTTTGGTCCCTCTTTCATCAAGAGGCGATTCTTTTGACTTGGAATATTTTCAAAAAAACTAAGATTATGAGTTTTCGTCATGACCAGATAAGATCTTTGTATATTCTATCCTCTTCGGGCTATACTTGTGAGATTATAAGATTATACTGAATACGATTGGAAAAAGTTAGAATTTGCTACTGATAACTTTTTTGTTTTATCAGAGAGGGCCAGATAAAATATTTAAAGCTTTCTTGGCGATTGTCTCATAACTGCCGGCCAAACTTTTTTGCCACACATGCAATAGTTGTATTGTTGATTTGATTTAAAGAAATTGATAATATTTGGTTTGGTTTAGTTCGGCATTTGAAAAAAAAAAAAACGAATCATATAATATCTATTTTGTAAAGATTTTGAAGTATATATTTTGTAAAAAGGTTGTCTTTCACTTTCGATGCTGCACTTATATGTAATTCTCCAAAAATATATTATTTTTAAAGAATTCAACACACGTGTGTTAATATTTTGAAGTGTCCGTAGAACATAAGTCACATTAAGGCAAGTCAAGTCTGAATGAACTTACTCAATGAGTATTTTTGTTAATATATTTTCCTAAGTATATATGGAGTGACTTTTTGCCTAATTTTCTGGTACATTTATGTCCACATTTTTGCCTAATTTTATTAGTCTTGTTGTTTGTTTTTACGTTGGTTATACTCATTATTTTTACCAGTAGTGCTTTTGTTTCTTCACTATTTTCATCATAGTTTCTCTTGCATTTCATTCAAATGTGCTCCGAAAAAATGATTTTCTTGAGTCGAGGACTTATCTGAAACTACTTCTCTATCCCACAAAGGTGTCCGTACATTTCACTCTTCTCAGACCTCACTTGTGGGACTATACTAGACATGTTATTGATGTTGTTTTAATGGCTTCACAAAGAATGTAAAGAATGCCCCACTAGATGCAATGATGCAAATATGAAATGACATTTTACCATTCTCATAATTATATCAGTAGCAAATTTTGAACCTAATAGAGAACAGAACAAAATATAAACAACTAACTTTTTTTTTTATCAAATGTCACTAGATATTTTTATGGGCTTGAATTCTCGTAGGGTCACTTAAGTAATAATCATTTCAGAAAGCCACCTTTCTTTAGAAAAAATCGGACTTTCCTTATAGAGATATTGCCCATATTTACGCTCATGATTATACCTGCAGATTTTTCATACGCTACTTCAAGAGAGCCTTTATATTTATACAACTTAAGGAACATGACTATTCAGCACGAACACACGTGTCTGTTCAATTTAAGATCTCTCTCTCTATATATATTACAAGGTAACATTTTTATGTAGTAAAACTGGCAGTGTTCGCAAAATGTGGCATTTTGTTCAAATGCATCAAGATTTTCTCAGCCATTTCCCTTGTGCAAACATCTCCATGTTGAAATGCACTGACTACAGTAGCTGGAAACAACCTGTCCTGTGATATATCTGAAACAGATTTGTCCCCACCTTTTGAAAGGAACTTCTCAATCAGCCAAAATGCTTTGTGCCACAGGACATTTTCTCTGTGTTCCTTCACCACATTCAATACATGTTGAATGGTTTGCATTTCTATCAGTAACTTAACACTCTTGTCCATATCAACTTTATCGTCTAGTAATGTCGATATAGCTGATAATGCTGCTTCAACTACCTCCACATTGTCATGATGCAAGCAGGATAGCAGCCTTTCAACTGCCTTGGCGTCGATTAAGCAGAAGCTGTCTTCAGCAGAACAAACGCCTCGGTGAACTGAACATAATGGTACTTTTCCTGATTTTGAGTGGAGAGACATACATCTTCTTAGTAGAAAAGATTTTATGTACTTGTTGTTCTTGATTGGTGGTGGTTTTGATAGATTGACTGACTGCTTTGATAAGTTCCCTAGCCCAATCGCAGATAGCTTTTGGACTTCATCGCTTGATGTTTTCACGAGTAACTCTGTGAATATGTACGTGAAGTTGAACGTTCTTACAACGTGTAAAATGTGATGATCGTATAGTGTTGTTGTCAATCTGACAAGAGTTCCTACTAGACCATCAAAATATGCACTTGTGTACCTGCTTGTTCTTGTTCCACTGGCCTGGATATTGTTGATTTGTTCTATGATTGTAGGGACTGTGTTCTTATTGACCAAGGCTAGGTTGAGTGTCACGTTTTGGTGGGGAAGTTTTGCCAGAAGAGTCACGGAAACCGTTTGCTTCTCTGTGATTCGAAGACTTTCAGATGGAACGTGAATCAGGCTCTCGGGCTGTCCTTTTGTTTTGCACAATCTGTCTGAAATTGTGTGCCCCATGAAAGGAGAGAGGGTGATAAGAAGCTTAAGTGCTGCAATGCTGAGTTCTTCATCGGGGTTATTGATGAGCTCGATCAGATTGTAGCTAGCATCCGTCTCTTTGATCACAGAGATAATGGTAGAAGATGCTTTGGGATACTTCATCAGGCATATCAAGATTCTGACAAGATGAAAATTCATTTCTTCAGAGTTCGAATTCTTGATCCTCTGAATGAAGTTGAATATCATGTAGTCCGAAGCCAATGTGTGGCCACGCCCGTTCACTTGAAGATTCTCCATCTCTAATCCTGACTCGAGGACATTTGCAAGTATACCAGCTGCTTCTTTCTTCGAGTTCAATGGCTCATCGTGAATCATCGTTCGTGCAAAAATCTCTTCAATCATGATTTGGACAAGACCAGCTTCCACAAGTATGTTAGCATTTGGATGGTGAGAAGAAATTTGTTGTAGAGCTACAAAGGCAGCAGTCCTGCTCAAACAATTTCCACTCTTTACCATTTCAATCAAAATCGGAGAAGCTCTCTTAGCAACATAATTTATGCTGCCAGGTCCAAGCATGATCTCTCCGAGGTATCGTGCCATCTCCATTTTCATCTCTTCAGTGCCTACTCAAAATTTTTGTAATAGTAGTTAGTATCAGTCAAGTCCTTGAATTTAAAGTTTGACACCAAAAAAGAATCAATTTGGAATCGACGTCTTGATGCCTATTATAGTTTGTAATGTCTCTATTCTACTAGGTCATTTCTGCTTAAGAGATAAAGAAAGTACTCCCTCCGTTTCAATTTGTTTGTCTGGTTTTGACTCGATATGGAGCTTAAGAAAGTAAAGAAGACATTTGACATGTAGAATGTACCAAAATGTCTCATTCCGTGTGGGAAGTTGAAACTAAAGAGTCGCCAGAATAAAAAAGAGACATTCTTTTTTAAACAAGCTAAAACGGAAAGTAAGTCAAACAAATTGAAACGGAGGAAGGAACATGTTTACCTTCAAGAAGATGATTTAAAAGTGGCTCCACATATCCATTTTCAGTCATGTGTTTGATATTGCAAGGATATTTCTCCAAGCTTTTCAATACTTCATCCGCTTTATCTGCAACAAATGCATCATCGGTATGTCTATATTTGGCTGTGATCAGCATGAGGATGGCTCCAGGAACTGCCCCAATATTATAACATAGAAAGTGGGATTTCGATAGCTCAAGTAGAAGTCGTAATGCTGCATGCCTAAGAGGTCCGTGATTACTTGACAGCATCCTCGTGACAGTAGAAATATCGATAGTTTGAGCAATTACTTCCTGCATTTATGCAGCAAAGTTCAATATTGAGTGGACAAGTAGAATGTGAAATGTTGTAGTAGTCGTGTGCTTTTTCAAAATTAAAATGACGTTTACCTCGTCATCATCTTCAGCCAAATATTGCAACAATTCCAACGTTGCACATCTTATAGTTCTGTTTCGGTTATCCAGTAAATTTCCAAGCAATGGTATTACACCAATGCTACGAACCTGTACCTTATTGTACGGTTTTCTGAGGCAGATGCTGTGCAAATCTTCGATTGCCTTGAGTATTATATCCTGTGTAGTATCTGAAGACAATGACGCCCTCGCAGCCTTGATCCTTGCTGCTTCATTTCTTTCTCTCCATTCGTCTATCGTTGCTTTCAATGCCACATTAGTGCTCAGATTTCTGTTCTTTAGCTTCTGGCCTGACTTTGGACAAAATATTTCTTCGCGGTTATCAGACTTGTTAATCCATTCTGAAATCGCGCCCCTCTCATACGTTACTCCACTTTCTATTGTGACAGGATCCTCCATAATCTTCTTTGTTAAAGGACAAAAGAAAGTTTCGTATAGAGGTTCCATGTATTCAGACTCAGACATCCGTGGCAGATTTGATAAGGAACCAGCGCTCCTCCAATTTCCACGACTCTGAAAATGTAAGCCTCCGCTGATACTGCTTCTTGAATTGTCACTTATATAAAGATTTGTTGAATCAGCTAGTCGAAGATTCTCCATTGAAATTTCAAGATTGATGGAGTAAAGATCTGTTTCCGTTTCTGTTTCATTTGTCAATAACTCCCTTGACATTAACTCATGAACTTCTAACTCTGTCTGCTCGGAAACCATATCTTTTCTATCTTTCAAGAGAGACTTGACCGCGATTTCTGCACATTCTTGTTCCCCGTAAAGAGAAGATGGTATGCGACTCAGCCCTTCCGCGATATGTCTATTCACAACATGAAGTTGTTCTACGACAACACTTGCGCTTGCTTCAACCAACTGATTATTTTGCCTATAGTTTTGGCATTTCTTGATAAGCTCATTAGCTAAATGCACATTTTCAAACATAGGCTGTAATTTCTCTATTATATTTGACGTTGCATTTCTTCCTATTTGCAACTCCATTATGACTGCAGAAACGCGGTATAAGTAGCTTCCGATCTCAGTGAAATTCTCTTTCTCGACATCTATCGAAACCACTGATTTTGTGAACTCTGAAATACCTTTCAATAAAGTTTCAACAAGTATGCCAACTCTGTCCCTTTCTCCATTGACCTGAGCAGTGATGAAGTCAGGAATTTTGCTAAATTTAATATACATCTATCAAAAGTAGAGTAAAGCATCTAGTACCCCCGAAACTATGACCACATTTGTTACGGCACACTCCAACTTCACGGGGGCCCTATTACCCTCCTAACTGAATTTTAGCGTATTTTTGTCACTCTTTTGTGTTGCCGTGGAACCTTTTATCAACCTTCTTAGCTGGCGTGGCAGCTTTGACGTGGGTCGTTTTACCTAATGAAGGTGTCACATCAGCATAAAAAGGTGACAAAATACCCTAAAATTGAGTTTAGGGGGAAGTAGGACCCCCGTGAAGTTGGGAGTGTGTTGTAGCAACTTTGGTCATAGTTCGAGGGGGTACTGGGCGCTTATCTCTAAAAAGTACTTTTTAACCTATATACGCAATACCGTTTTTTATATATAGTATACTTTTCTGACGAAGGGCGTTCAACTGACCACCCTTTAGTCTGTGTAGCTATGCCACTGGACCTTACATAGAGTCTAAATCACACCCCCTTTTTATACCTAAACAATTTCTTGGAGTCTTTTGAATTTCTTTACCTCACAAGAAGAATACTTCTAAGCTTGATGAAAGTAGGTTGCAAGCTATGCTGCTCGGACTCTTCAAAAATACTGCGAGTGCATATTAAATTCTCCAAAAGTAGTGCATTTTCAAAGTATCCCATGCGGATATGACAACATTTTTGGAAAGTCGAGCAACATATAGCCTATAGGATGCAAGAACTAAATAAGTTGTTACTAGTCTTATGGACTTAACTATTATCATGTACTTAGTTAGACCCTCTAATTATAACTATGTAATCAAACAAACAGAAGCAAAAAACAATTACAAAAGGAAGAAGTTACTTACTGATGTGATATCTGAATCTATACTTCCAGACATGTCCATCTCCACAATATGTAATAGCTCACTGATCGAACACTCTTAATTAGTCAAGGGCTAAGCGATCTGTCGAAGCTGTGGGATGTAAAAATACATTTGGTAGGAGAATGTTATATGGTAGTTCTTCAAAATTCAACAAGACATCTTAAGGGATGATCTGAATCAGTCACAAAAAATAAAATTTGTTTTTTCATGTAAAACAACTATTATCTACTAAAATTTCTTATATCAATGTATTTCATTTTTGTTTTTGATTAGGTAGTTAGTTTGAAAGAAGCAATTGCCAATAGTCAAGATTAAAGACTCAGTCAACTGTAATAAGACAAGATAATACTCCCTTCGTTCTAATTTAAATGACATTTTTTGACTCGACGCAAAGCTTAAGGAAGAAACAAGGCTTTTGAGAGTTATGGTTGTTTGTGATTATAAAAAGATGACATTCGTTTTGGGACAGACGGAGAGTAATAAATTTTTTCTTTGGATTTATTTTATTTTATTTGGATATTTGACTTTAGTATTTGAGAAAGTAGGATCATCAACTTGATACTTTTAACAATTTGTAACCCAAAAAAGGGTGAAATCAAGAAAAGAAATGAAAATGAGGAGAAGAATTTTTATTTGGACTTAATTTTCTATGAGATGTCATGTAGATATTGAGTGGGTAGAGAGTTACATCAACTTTGATCAATTCAACTCATAAGATATAATTGAGGTGTTGTCAATCTTATGCCTCTTCTTAATCTTATAATTAATGCCACTTTTCTCCCGTAGTATTAAAATTGTTGAGAATGAAATCTAGCTTAATATAATAAATTTCGTTTGGTCCGGCCCTTCTTCGAACTTCAAGCATAGCGAGAGTTTTAGTAGATTAAATTGTGCTAAACATAATAAAAATAAATTCTTTTATATTTCTCTTCACTAACCTTTTTTCATCTCTTTTTAATTTCCTGTTCAGAGTTTGGTAACTACATTGAGATCCAATTAAATTTGAATTTTCGTCAAAAAATCTTAAAATCTTAAAGAGTCACCATTTCACCATAATCCTTGCTGATTCTTAGTGACTTTGTCTAAAGGGAATATTAAATGTGAAGTTATAGTTATGAAGTTGTTTATCTAAAAAGAGTTACTTCTTGACCTAAATCATTAAAAAGTCTTAGTCAATTTCTTTGTCTCATTTTATTTTGGGTTTAACTTAGATATATATCGAAGAATAATTTGGTACGAAATTCGATAGTGAATTTTGATTGGTTGTGAGTCGATTCAGTGTGTTCTTAAGGACCAAACGAGCTGCTTTTCCGGCCTTGCAATCCAATGTTGTGGGAATAAAAGTTGCATACTTTGAGAATATATTAACTACGACCATGATAGGTCATACCCTTTCGGACAATAAACATTAAACTTTCAGTAAATTTTCTACAAAAACAACATAGTAGGTCTTTGCTTATCATGTACAAATTATATGAACAAGAAGAAGAATATAACTTCTTTCTATTTAAAAATCTGTGTAACTGTATTCTTATTACAACAAAGCTCTGGATAAAGATGATGAGGTATAAAAAATGAGGTGAAATTTCACTATAAAAGCTATATACAACCTGCTATATAAATGGGGTACAAAAAGCAAATAATAATAATGATGAGATTTTTATTGAGGGAAAAAAAAAGGAAGAAGCTATTATCTTACTGTTCTACTCAGTATTCTGTTGAGTCATCTAGGTCAGTCTTCATTAGGTGGTTCATTGCCAAGTATAAATGTTGGAGGCGTTTTCGCTTTAGCGTACGCCTGCCTCTACATGCTTGTACGCGAATAATACTTCATTGAAACCATTAGCCGACTGCTTTCACTCGGTACAACTTTTCGTAGAGCAGCAGCTTATGTGCAATAGCGTATACGCTTAGCAACCTGACTCATCCCAGAAAAATCTAGGCTTGTCCAATGTGTATGGTCAATGCCGCGTTCTGCAGCAAAGTGTGTCAGTATAGGCTCGTGTTTCTTGACTTCCAGCGCAGCAGTTGTCATAACGCGACGGATCCAAGAGTTTTAAGATCCCGCGAGTCTTGTCATTGTAGGGGAGAAAGCAAGTACCAGACCACACAAAAATCGAAAAATAAGGCTGCTCGACTAGTTGAAAAAATAGGGAGATTCCAGAACTTCTCTTAGATCGAAATCACCTCTCGCCGGTAATGGCGGGAACTGCAAGTCAGGGAATGACTGCTGAAAACTCTCCAGTAACTGCTAACAATTAGCAGTGTGTTAACAATAATTACTGACGCAATATGCTTTAGTCGTCTAATCTTTGAAGTAACGATTATCAAAATCCAATGCAAATTTGATGTAAAATAAAGTTTATTCAATGTGAGGATCATTAATGTCTTTCTTGAAGGGCAACTTTTGAAAAAACTACTTACATTTTCCAGTATGGGTGCGTCGTAGAGTTCAACAAATTTTTCTCTCAAAATTCTGTTCATTTGGTCAACGTCACACGCATGTGTCCAGTATGAATCATGCACTCCTGCCAACAATATTGGTACGAAAAGCATTAGCATGTGTAATCCGATGATTATTCACACGGGCACTTGACATTTCATGCAACTGGAAAGAAACTAGGCAGCACTACAAACCTGCAAAACTTAAGCCAGCTTCTTTGCAGGCAATGGCAGTCATCATCATGTGGGAACCATCGAGAGAGTGAACGAAATTTGGAGGGAATGCTGTTCTCTGTCGCTTAACCATAACCTGTAATTTATGATAAGACCATGAATAACAGATAACATATAACATAACTCGCAACTTAACGTCGAGGATATGCAGTTCGGTACATTGTTCCAACATCTCCAATTAGTATCACGTTTTCGAACAGTGGTATTCTATGTTAGTATCACGTTTTCGAACAGTGGTATTCTATGTTAATTCTACTAGAATTTTAATTGTATGTCTTCAAACTTTACCTTCTCCAACTGGTAATCCGTAATAGAAGAAGAAAGATGCATAGAAGGATAATCGATGTGCTATGAATCCAAATTATTGCATCCAGAAAGCATTATAAGTGAAGGAAAAACACAAGGGAAAAGACGAGTTAAATGGAAGCAGAAAGGCACCTTATCTGTTTCACGCTGTAATGTCAAAATCTGAAGAGAAGTTTTAATCTGCGTAGAGTTTTAAGTCACAACTAGTTAGTGACATTCAAATATGAAATTTATCATAGACAATAGCATGTTTTGAAACGCCGTGCAATTTAAGCTTAGAAAGTGTCAGAACATTACAAGATGCCTTCCTAATTTGCGGTAAGGTTGCACAACAGGAAGTCCGAGTGGAGTAGTCCATCGTACGGGATGGTTTTCCATGGCTATAATCTGGATAATAAAGTGTCAACCATTAGTATAAAAGCAAACGAGACCATAAAAACTTCAAAATCCATCGAAATGGGGAAAAAAGGAACAACATAATCAGGTGATCCTGGTGTTTGGCATTTCTTTTCATTCCTTTACCTTCAAAATCTTCCCCATCTGAAATGGTCTTCCTCCCTAAGGTTACAACAATTAGGAACGCAGCACTTTCGAATTCATTGACTAACACCACATCGAGTTCAATTGGAGTGTAACAGAATACAATTTTTCATATGCTATTTTAGCCTATGCTGCTGCTTTTAATATCCAGTATAGACCAGAACTCGTGGACGCATCAGATAATTTTTTAAAATCCGAGTTCAATTTGGAGTGTAACAGAATACAATTTGTCATATGCTATTTTAGCCTATGCTGCTGCTTTTCACATCCAGTATAGACCAGAACTCGTGGATGCGTCAGATAATTTTTTAATCCACCTTAGATATTCCAAAAGATCAAATTTCTGTACTAATATCAGAACAAACCACTGGGCACTGAGACACAAATTATGTATCATACATCAAATTTTAAAATTCTGAAAATGTTTAACTACTACAATTTTAATTTAATACATGTACTAACTAATTAATGTGATAATTGGAATAAAAGCAAACCTTTGCACAATCTCCAAGCCAACTCATCATACTTCTGGCAGCTTCAAACATCTCTCCTAAGGCAGTCAAGGTGGTCTGACCATGTCATGAAAGATAATTAGACAAAGTACATAAGAAGATACAGAACAGCATTTGAAGGAACAATGACGCTAAACAGACATCAGAAAGTATAGACACATTATTCAATGGCAACCTCAAGGACCTCTAAATGTAGTTACATTCACTCCATCCCGAAACATTTCCTGATTTCGATAAGTTGCTGACCGAAGCCAAAGTCAAGGCAAAATGTAGAAAAACGTTTCACCACGAAATGACAAAATGATAAATTACACGGAAGTAAAATTATTTACAATATAGAAGATTTAGAATTTCATAAGACTGCATAGATTTATCTAAAAATGGATTTGACAAAAGTTAAATTTGATTGTTGGAGTCAATATGGACGCAAGTATCAGGATTGGAGTAATACTACATTTTGCACGGGTAACTAGACCCTATTCCCATCAACTTTTTTTGTTTGTTTGTTGAAAACAAAAAATATGACTTCTTTTAACATTTGCTAAGAATTCACTATTATATTGAAAAGCCCAAGAAGATTTGAATGATCTCCGTTCATACTTTGGCCGCATAACAAGCTGCTGCAAACAACTCATTATCATCGTCAATGGCACCACGTTCCTTCAACCTTCTCTTGATTTGGTCACGAGCACCAATATACGTGACACCATACACTGATGTCATCACTGTTTGCTTGACCAACTTCCTGTCCACCTGAGTTGGCAATTAAAAACAATGCATTACAGAAGAAATATTATTCAGCACATCATAATGATGCTTTGAAGAGTAATACAAATCAGTTCAGACGATTAAATTGGATTATCTTTGGTTACTTCAATCATGATGTAACCTGACATATCTATCAGAAAAAAACCATCCAGTGTCTATCAGCTGTTAATAGAACATAGAAACCACTTATAGATGTATGACCCTTGTATATTACTCCATAAAACTCTAGAAAAAAAACAGTTCCATTATTGACGGTATATAAGCCAGAAGAATTTAGACATGTCAAAGACAAACCTGGTTAATTAACAGCCTGGCACGCATCACATTTGGATCTGTTGCAGGATCTTTGTCTGCATCTCTCTTCATAATATCAAGAACTCTGGTTGAAGAAAGAAACTTACAATCATGATAAAGAAAAGCATAGTCTCGTCAAATATTGTCTCAAAACTAAGATTAAACACAAAGGCATCCCTATCAACAGCCAATCAAGGAAAGGATAACTGTGGTTCCAACCTAGCAGTAAAGGCATCAACCAAATCCAGAAGGTTTTACATAGGTTGCTAAAATAGGAAAGGAGAATCGTTTTTATGCAGTACTAGTACTAGAATATATTTTTTGAAAAAAGTGCTAGTACTAGAATATTATTAACATTATTACACAAAAGATCCCCACTTCATATGAAATTTACATCAAACACAATTACAACTACTTAAATTAAGTACTTAGCTATCACGAGATAAATTTTGTAGAGATATTATTGATCTATAATTCTTTCTCGCCATAGACAAGTCACATACTGAATTTGATAAACATCCTGCAGCATTTTCTACAGCTGGTCTTAAGACTCGAGTCTTCTAGAATTGAAGCCACATACAACTTACAAGGAGTGAAAGCAAAAGAAAGGAAGTAAGGAAAGTGCGGTTTAGTGTAACTTACCGAGCAGCAATTCCAGAGTAAACATCAGCAGGCTTGTCTCCAGCAACAAGATTGACTGCAGCTGCTCCTAACTGTAAAGTAATCCAGACTCAGTCAAAACTATGCGTACTCAAACATGTTAGCACCATTTAGGATTAATTCTGTAGTACACAACACAAAACTTGCCAATAATTTTGTCAAGTATATTTGAATGCTGAATTAGCTAATACTCGAACAAAGACAGCTTATTCAATGAATCAATCTCACAAATCCTTAAACAGGAGAACTAAAAAAGACATGCATTACCTTATCCCTACCAAGGGCAGCATAATGTTGTAGCCCATTGCACGAACCATCCTTTATTAAAAAGTCATAAGCAGACAATCAGATTCACATTGTAGGTAAAACTTCAGAATGTAATATGCATGTAACTCAACATTTAGGTAAAGCTACAACATATTAGAATGCCCAGTTATCCTTTTGTGATTAACAGTTGGCCCTTCAACAATAGATATTCTTAGAAGATCAGGATTTATTTATTCATGAGATTTTATAGATTTTACGAGAAACATTAATTACTAAGGATGTAATATTAAATGAGAAAGATCAACTTAGGAGTATTAGTTATGAAGTATGGACGCTATAATATAACATGTTCACTTATGAGCACATTAACTCCCATTTTATGTGATAGCATTTGAATGCATTGCAATTTAAGATATCAGTTTGAGTTATGCACAAGGAGTTAATAAGTCAAAAGTTAGTGATCTAGCAAACATCACTTGCTTAGATTTGATTAAACGGATTTTTGCAAGTAATTTGGTTAAATGAATTTGAAGTATCAAAACTTGTGAAAATCGTAGAAAATAACCCTATTAGTAGAATGGTGTCGTGCATTTTGGAACTCTCTAAAGTAGAGGATCTCATGGTAGTTTCAAGGACAAAGCAAGTGAAATGAATTCTCATCAATCGATTGTACGGCTATGAATTCTAATCAATTGATTGTATGGCTATAGTTTAGCGAAAATAGCTTTTGATAACACCGAAGGGACCAGTAGTCATTTGGCAGAAAAGAACAGCTTGACCCCATGACTTCTGAACATCCACTACCTAAATGGCACCATTAGTTTGAAGGCATTCACACAAGCCGAAGTCCATCAATCCATCTCAACCCCCCACCCCAGTTCATCACTATGCTAGCAATGTTCAACTATTAGGATGACCATTTTTGACTTCTTACCGCTGCGCTGGAGTCCCTATTTCTTCAAGGTTTGGTTTGACAGACTTCCCCCTTGTTTGCCGATATTGAACTTTGAAGAGTTCGCAAGTGGATTAGTTGAGTGACTAGATTGATACTCTAAACGAGACCAAAACCCTAAGTTCAACCTCTAAATTGATTAAGGAAGTCCTAAAACCATGAGAATAACTTCACACCAATATACTATACAGTCACAAGCTATACACCCACAGTGACCATCTACACTAATTGTGGGCATTATCTAGAATTAGTGAAAGTACACAAATCACGCAACAGAAAATTTAGCTTCTCTTTCCTGCAGCTTTCACATTTCCTTCAAGAGGTACAGACTAAGACATATATTACTAACTCCACCACAAACATTCTCCCATTATCTATTACCTGGTGAATAGGCATATGAGATATAGTGGTCTCTGGAGAAGGGCTTCTCAATGCTTCAGCTATATTAATACATGTTGCTAAGCATTGAAAAGGATCTTCCGCTCCCAGCCACCAACGCTTTCCTTCCAGTGGCCTGTCTGCAGAGTCAAAAATATCCTCCACATGGTTTTCACTGAATGCTGCACGACCTTCATATGATAGCTTATCAACACCACCACCATATAAATTTGCTAGATGTATCTTCAGCCAGCGAAAACCGGACTTCCCAAGTGGGCGCCCCTCAGAGAATTCGAGGATGCCGCGGCATAAATCAGAGCCAAGATGATTCAAGTACGGGTGCATAGGGTATGCACGACCACGAAAATCAAGATTATGCGGATAATAAAAACCCTCTTCATCCTTCATTTTCCGTGCAACCTGCTCTTCAAAGTAGAGGTCATGGAATACTGTCCATCAACACAAGGAAAAGGTGAAATAACTTAAGACGAGGATACAACTTACAGCTAGTTTGAGTTCAATATCACACCGCTGAGAATGCCTCTCGGAGTTCTCTTTTTTCGCAGCTTTAACTTTCCACTTCCATTTCTTGATTTCTGCTTCATCTTCTGTGTCTGGCTCTTCAGGTAAAGGTACCTGAAACCAACTCACCCCTAAGAAAGCATGCATGTACCTAAACGAACCTCAAAAAGAAAAAGGGAAAATAAAATCTCAACATCATGTAGCGCTGTCACCCACATCTTCCCGGTCTACTAAGTCAGCTAGACGGCCTCCACTAGCCCATATTCTGTCTAATATGCCAAGTACCCTTTTATTCACCCTCCATTTGGTATTACCAAGAGTGTCGAGTGCCTGAAACGCCAAAATATAGAAAGTTGAAAAAACAAGGCCTGACTCTTTTTTTTTTTTTTTTTGGGGGGGGGTTGTTTGTCCCAGGAAGAACATAGTAATGATAGTACCTTATACGAGAACCGGTGGCCCTGTTCGAATTTTGAGTCCTATATATAAAGAAACAAGATAAAAAGGGAATAACTGTCTGCACCTGGAATACAGGTTCCAATTGCTTCTTTGGAACTCTTTTAACTGCTTCACGCTGCTGTTTTGCTCCATGTGTCCTCATAATGTATGATGGTAAAAATAAGTATGCACCTTTTTCATAACTGCCAGAAAATATGGAAATTCAACCCAAGCCACACATGGTTCTGAGAAGTGAGACCTAATGTGCCAGAATTACCAAACCAAGCAACCGATGCTAATACGTGGTCATATTGCCAAACACAGGAAGTCCATAAACGTTATTCACATATCAGTTTAGCTTTCTCTGAAAAGACATCTAATGATCACTGATCAAAATTTTCAACCGCGGCTTTGAAGATCAATCAAGTTCTTCAGGAATAGGCAAATACCAAGAACAGGTCACACGCTAATGGTTACTCGTAGGAACTTTGGCCAATAAATCTAGCATTACAAATAAGTGGAAGAAACCTCAGTCCACAGATACTATCTTGAGAATGAATTTTGACACACCTCAAAGGTACTAAAGTTCCGGCCAAGAGTAAACAAAGGCCTTTATCCACTAGGGGAGAAAAGGAGAACATACAATAGAGAAATTATCTAAACTCAATTGTCTAGCATAAAGACAAAAGAAGATCTGCATACTGACCCTGTCCAATTCTGTGGAGGAACCAGCATCGGCATATATGGAATCACCATATGTCTAGCCTGTTTGTGAGCAAAGATTACTGTTATTATAATTCCTCTTTGGCAATTGATTATGTAAGCAGGAGAATCACATTATCATCCAAAAGGCAATGAATACCCAAGAAATACTGTACTCACAGTTTTATCTAAGCCTTTACGAACAAGTGGATCACATTGAATCACACCATATCTCCTTCTGCCTTTCCTGTAATCACAGAAGCCACAACAGAAATCAACAATAAATGGTTCAGAGATGTTATCTGTATCCAATCCCAGATGAAAAGAGCTGATTTATTTTTATTTTATACTCTATTTCTCAATTGAGGCAACTGAGGGAAAGGGGTTCATTGAGTTAAGCTGGTACTCACACTGTATCTACGGTTTTGAGAGTGTGCACAAATGCTGGCCGAATATCTGGAGGACAATCATCTAACTGGTCATTTGGAGGCTGTATATAGGCGGTTTCTATTAATATCTGAATCAATCGGCAGCCAACCTATAAAAAGGCAATACTTTCAGCAAAAACAGCACAAACTATTATGAATACAAGGGCATGCACAGGGAACGAAGCCCCGCTACTGTTCATTAAGGGAAAACACTGTTAAAGACGAACCTTGACAAGATTTTCCTGGCCCCAAGGTTTTTCATCATCTTGCTGCCTCACAATCTTTCTAACCTGCAGGAGCCTCTGTTTCTTCATCAACATTTTTACTTTTTTTCTCAGCCTCTCTCTTTCTTTCATTATATCACCAGGTGTTTCTTCCAAGGAATCACTCAATGCATTGTTTTTCTTGGTCTTCTCCAAAAATCTATATATTCTGGCCTGACAAGGTATTGAAATAGGAGTAAATGAAATAAAACTTGGCTGAACAGCTCTCTTTTTGTTACATACTTTTTGCTTAGTCATGAGAAATGCTTCTGAACTTAGGCTAGCAAATGATGACAACAAACAAAGAAACCATGACGTTCCCAATAGCCTAAAAAGTTACAACAACATACCTAGTGTAATTCCACAAGTGGGGGGTAAGGAGGGTAGGGTAAGATATACACAGGCCTAATCCCTACCTTTGCGGGGTAGACAATAGTTTGAAATATTAAGTTAAATAAAAGATCCACTGATATGATATTACTTTAGACATAGAGCCCATCAATTACCAGAAGAACATAGAATACTGTAGCTCGAGTGTCTGTAGTTTGAGACGGAACTGTCTAATAGGAACACTTTATCATGTATTTAGATGCTCAATTAGAACAGGCTGTAATTCGAGTGTCTAAATGAAATTTACTGATAAGTCTGAGGGGCAGTCGATGTATTTAGCATTCTGTTTTTAGTCAATTTTTTGACACCCACGAGATCCAGTGAGCGTTAATGGTAGGGTGCGTTATTGTGGAGAACCATGTTTCTTGTAAATTCTACGACTTTCTGTATACAGTATACCAGAGGTTTCTCCCAAATCATCAATGGAATTATTACTTCAGCACAGACAAAAGGAGAGAATGGCAGCCACATTTCACCCATATTGATGGTGCATCATACAACACTTGAATAAAGAAATGGGAAGTTTTTCCAGCTTCCCTAAGTTCCATTAGCGTTTACAGTGAAAAGATTGCCAACAAAATTAAACAAGTTATGGCAGAGAAGAAAAAAAACAAGTTTGAAAAATTAATACAAGACAAGCGCAGAAAAGGCTATCGAATCAACTGGAAAATTGCCCTAGATAAGCACTTTTAACCTAACCACTGGGGATGTAATAATTTAATCTATTTCAACTCATGTGTTTGTGCTATCGCTTTCTCCCAGAATTGCCAATGTTTCTAGGTGAGGGGGACTTCCTAAGCACATGGTCACTAAAAACCCAACAGGACAAAATTTTAGTTTCCTAAGAGATAATGGAACACAAACATTCCACTCCAATAAAGAATCTGTTGCCACATGTCGCTATGAGGTTTTGTTGATTACTCTAAAGGGTAGTTTGGTAGGAGGTATTAGAGAAAATGATACATGTATTAACTTTGGTAATCTATCCTTTGTTTGGTAGTGTTTTCAACCTATGTATAACTAATACACGCCATTCGATACTATTCTTATACATATTAAACCAATGACATTAGTAACACGGGGTACTATTCCAATTCTAATACACCCTATTCATTTTAATACAACAAACCAACCAGTCCATAGAAAACAATGTCGGCATAACTGATCTCAGCCAGCATTATTAATACATCCTATTAAGTACTATTCTTATATACCCTACCAAACGGCCAACATACTATAAAATGTATAGATTACAATGTTAGTACAAATAAAAAATAAAGTCACCAAAAGGTGGTCCATTCTGAAGAAGAGACCCTAAGATAGAGAGAATAGACCAACATGAGAAAAAATAGACTAGTTCTACATAACACATAGGAATTGCTGGTATCATCCCTTCTACTTTAGTCTTTAATCAATATAGTGTGATATAATCCTATCCAAATACATAAAATTACATGAAACGCACATATTTGGACTATATAAAACGTACATGGAAACTAAACCAAAGCAATAAAAAGTAATTTCAAAATCCGCAATGGAAAGAGACTAACCTCATGCTCAATTGCTTCGCCAATGTGAGAGGCAGCTTGCACCACTCTAGCACTACCCGTTCCTCCACCCGTCATTAACAACCCCATCAACTTGTGCATTGTAATCACAGCCATCATTTCAGCAGGCAATTCATTAAAGAAGGGAGCGTATGCCCCGCGGTTCTTACCTTCATCACACAACTTCTGATCAGCAGCTATAGCATCTCTCAATGGCTCAAACCAACCCAAGAACAACGATTTCATGTAAGGCAAGTTTGGTGCCAGCTTTTGCTCACACATATCCATCAACAACTCCTGATATTCCTTAGCTGCCTCTTCCCATGCTTCGGTTTCTACCTTTATCTGCTTTCTCCTAAGAATATTGTACTTTCCAATCCCCATCCCACCTATCGTTTTCGGTTGCTTTGGTTGCAAACTGCTCTTCAAAGCCTCATTTTCTTTGTTCATTTCCTCTATTAACTCTTGAATCTCATCAATATCTTCTTCAGACGTAGACGCAATCGCCTCTGCAGCACTACCATAACTCCTTAAACCTCCTAAAGATCCACAACCCATACTAGTATAAACTTGAAAATCTCCTTTTACTCTCAAAAAAATCAAACTTTGAGAGAACCCCAAGTGATGATTCTTGAAACTACCTTCAAACATTCCACCTAAATGCCTACTTTTTCTAGAAAAGATCGAATTTTTCGACATTCCCAAGTTGGAATTTCCATCACATAGGCCTTGTAAAGGTCTATTTTCTCCATTAACACTAGAAAATCTTGAATTTTGAGCCACACCCAAGCTGGGATTTCTATGACTTTCTTCAAAATTACCATCTAAATGCCTACTTTTTCTAGAAACAATTGAATCTTTAGACATACCCAATTTGGGATTTTCATGCTTAATTTTTCCATTAACTCTTGAAAAGATTGAATTTTGAGAAATACCCAAGTTGGGATTTTCTTTACAAAAGCCTTGTAAAGTTGTAGTTTTTCCAAAAGTATGAGAAAAACCAAGAAAATATGAATCACTGGAGTTCTTGAACTTTCTTGAATAAGCTTGTTTTGATATGTATCTCCACATATTTTCTTAAAAAAAAAAAAAAAATTATTCCAAATGACTTATAAGCTGAAAGAAAGGTAAGGGAAAGTGTGGAAAGATTTCTAGCATTGAAATGAAAGACTTTTGAGAAGAGGAAGGAGAAGGTGTATGGCAATGGAGGCTGCCTTAAACCCTCCCAAAAACCTATTGTATTTTGTTGCTAGCAATGTATTAAACAAATAGAAAATTATTTGGGTTTTCACTTTTACTTTTTTTGGGTGATCCGACCCGACCCGTTTACAGTAATTTTGGAGGTCTGGCACTGAAATTCAGAAATTTTTTTTGTATTCAACTTTCTACCGACAAACAAATTCAGATTCTACTCCAAAATCCAAAAAGAAAAATCTACTTACTAATTTAGTTCGTTTTTACCTGTGACTAATTTTCTAATTACGCTTATAATTTTTTTAATTATCAAAGATAACTGCTTTTATTTTATTTGACATTAATTATTTATTTTCTAAAATAATTTCAAGACACAATAATAACAATCAGTCAATAGAAAAACTATGATAAAATAGATATATTAATAATTATCTTCTTAATAAGTATGTTAAGCCAAAATATGACAAATAAAAAATAGCCAGAGGGAGTACTATTCCATCTGTCTCAAAAAAGTTTTGCAGATATTAATAAGTGTGGTTAGATGAAACTTCTTAAACTAATACGAGTATAGTTGGAAAAAAGGTGATTAATTATTTGTTGAATTCTTAATCATGTCAATTATTTTATTTTTAAATAGTTTTGTTAAAAATGACAAAGTACATGTAAGAATAAAAATATGAACGACAAGGATATTAGCGAAATAATAAATACTCATTCATCCTTAATTAGAGGTATTAGTTCAAGCCGAGTAAAAATATCTATTTTTGAATCATCAAACCTAACAAATAGCAGGTTGTGCAAAATGTTGTTCGATCACGGGCCACAACATATTCATGGAAGGAATTAAATTAAGACTTTTTGAAAGTCAAAAAAAAATTGTCAATTAAATATTTATGTAATTTTGCCTTCTTTGTAACTAGACAAATCCCACACTGCCACAAATCATCTATAATTTCAGTCTCTGATTTTGTCGTTGTATTTCCAAAATTTAAATGGTTTAAAAAATCCAATCGGACTAATCTTTGAAGCTCAATTAAATTAAATCAATTTAATATTTAAAAATTTTAAATTACAATCCTTCTTATATTAATATGATAAAACATAATAAATCACAAAATATTAGTCAAAATCCATTTATTTGACCTCGAAAAGCAAAATACAAGTAGTAAATTTAAGTAAAGAAAGGTAAAAAGGTGAGTTTATCCATCAAGTATAACACCATACATCAAATATAACATAAAGGAATTTTTCAGCTAAAAAATATAAATAAAAGGTGTAAAACAAGTAGAATGCTTCATTTTGCATTGCCACCTTTGAAATTTAGATGAACAATACTAAATGGTATTTGAAGAGGGGAAAAGCAAAACCAACCAAATCTATACTAATTCTATAACTAGTTATTCATACCAAAATTTCTTCAATACAATTTCCAGTTTCCCCCTATAACATTGTTGTACCCCTCCCACACCCAAAATTTCTCTCTTATGGGATATGCCTAAACAAGAAAGTTGAAACACTATGAAATCACTCCCAAAAATCGTTGCTCTCGGTCCTGACTTCAGATGGCTCGACGACTTGTGCCTCTACAGAGCTTGCATCCGACTCGGTTGATGCTTCTGTTGATGCCTCGGACTCGCCTTCCTCGAGTCTTCCCCATCTTCCTCCAAGAGCCATTGCCATCATCTCATAGATCTTGTTGCCCAACTCAGCTGGACTATCAGGCTGTTTCCAATATGCCAGTGTTAAAATTCATGTATTAGGAAGAAACAACGATAAAATCTCACAAGATGTATTAGGAAGAAACAACTTATGCAATTACTCCCTCCATTTCAATTTGTTTGTTGTGTTTTGACTTGGCACGGAATTTGAGAAAGTAAAGAGAACTTTTGATTCTTGTTGTCTTATATTAAAGATATGAAGATCTTGCGACCTTGTAAAGTTGTCGGAAAAAAAGGGAAAGAAGCTTTCTTTTTGAAATGGACCAAGAAGAAAAGTAGGACAAACAAATTGAACAGAGGGAGTGCTTGCTATGTTAAACTGATTTAGGAGTAGTGTGTTCTGCAGTACTTACAGTAAATCCACTGGAGATCAATGCGGTGTCATACAACAGTTCCACGGCCCGCCTGGCATCAGAACTATCGGGTGAATTTTTGCATGCAGCCTGCAAGTAGTTCCGAGGAACCATTAGTTGACAAATACATAAGATTCTTAGTCGAACTTCATAATTTTCTTCTACGGGGGGAAACAGTTGTTGCTGAGTTCACCGAGATTTACTACTAGTTGTGTAATTCCTTTTCTATTACACTGTTGGTATGCTTTATGATACAAAACGTCAAAAGGATACAACAACAACTACTACGCTTTCAGTCCCAAAAACACCAACATTTCCAGTGTGATCCCACAGGCCACAAGTGGGGTTTGGGGAGGGTGGGGTGAACGCAGACATTAGATGTAATGTTTTACTTTTCTGAAAGAAAATGAGCAACAGAAAAATCAATTGCTACACCCCGGGCAACTCATGTGAAATTTTACTACTAGTCCTCACCCGCTATATGGTCATTGAAGATGTTGTCAATCGTAAACATAGCAGTAATGCACAATTATCACTGTACATTTCATGGTTCTGCTCCATATGTATATTACTCCCTCCGTCCCAATAAGTGATCAACATAGTTCAAACTAACGGGATGACGTTACCAAATTTTTGTATGTAAAAATTGATTCCATATAAACTATCTGTTTCTATTTGCTTTCACTACACTTGATACTTACAACTTCGATAGAATCCAAATCAAGGAGGGAAAACTTACATTTAGGTCTTTGATGATTGGATGGTCAGGATTAACCTCCAATATTCTTCTCCCTCTCATAAATTCCAGGGTTGAAGTGTCTCCCAAGGTTTGCGCTCTCATCAACCTATTTCATATCGCCCAAAAAAAAAAAAGAGGATGATCTTTAGCGGAGAGTCATGCAATTTCTGAAATAAACAGTTAACTGAAAAAGAAGAGAAAAATACGCTAAAAATGACAACCCACAGACCTTTCCATGTTGGCAGACCAACCAAACTTTCCAGACACAAGCACACATGGTGACGAGCTTAAACGCTTTGAAACTTGAACTTTTGCCACCTTATCACCCAACTGTTGCTTTATCCAGTCACACAGAAGATTGTATTCTTGCTTGGTTTCCCTTTCTTTCACCTCATCGTCATCATCTGAAAATCAATGCCCGAGGCCAAAACATATTAACATTATGGAAACCGGTCAAACTTGAATGGCCATTTCATTTATTTAGCTGAGTGTTTACATAGTGTGAAATAAAATTTAAAAGAAAAAGCACGAAATATTGAAGGAAATCATTTCTACACTAAATTCCCACTCAATGCAGGAGTAATTGAGCTTACCAAGTTCCAGATCCTCTTTGCTTATGTCAACAAACTTCTTTTCCTTGTATGTTTGTAGATTCTGGATAGCCACCTCATCTATTGGTTCAACGAGGTACAACACCTATATGTCAGCAACACAAGCAAATGTTAGGAGTGTGTACAAACAACGGCTATTCTAGTGAGAACTTAAGCCAGATAACGTGATTCTCTGGCACAGCCTCCCCTAAAACGCATGCTTGTCTTCCATTGGACATCCAAGAATGACATGACATGAAGATTAAGATGAGAGTTGAATTTATGATTTGTTTGTGCCGATGCGGAGTATGTATCGGCCACAAGCTCTTTTTTTCCTCTATATAGAAACAAATTGACAAGTTCAAAAGCAGGACTCATACAGCTTTATTGCGATATACACTAATGGGATTGCATCTGTTGGGAAAAATGGAATAGCATTCTGGGACAACCAAAAAAGAAAAGGCGGATGTTCAAACTGACATTAATAGGAGGAAGAAAGGGTGGTACAGAATGAATGAAACTATTCATCCAGAGGCAAGCCTCCACTTCATCTGCACTGCGCTAATATGATGTGTGACATCATCACCGATGTCCCCACTTCCTTGGATTCAAGGCCCAAGATACTTAAAACTATCCCTCTTGAGGATAGCCTGTGCGTCAAGCCTCCCTTCGTGCCTGCCTCATGCATTGCATCACGCTTTTAACTATCAAGCTAACTGAATTGACTGGTGACAATAGAATTCAATTTTTGTTACATTTTTCAGGGGCTGTTTCTCTTTCTATATATTTACTTCCTTTGAGAGAGCAGTTTTTTTTTTTTTTTTTTTTTTGGGGGGGGGGGGGTGTAATGGGATAGTCTGCAAATCTCTACATTCAAACTATAGAGTAAACCAGCAGATACTTGTTACCAGGTGCAACCATACTCATTCATGATTATTATGTATCTGGATGACTAGGTAAATACATCCAGTAAACTATTAGGACGAAGTACATACCTCGATTCCTTTCTGAACCAACTTCTCCAAGAAAGGAGCAGTCCTGGCACTCTGTAAGCTATCAGTAGCCAAATAGTAAATAGCTTTCTGATTTTCGACCATGTTCTCAATATAGTCATCTAAGCTTATCAATTCTTCTTCACTCTTGGAAGAAAAGAATCTCAGTAATGGGGTTATTCTCTTGTGATTTCCCGTGTCTTCAATACATCCCAACTTAACAAATTTACCGAAGTTCTCCCAGAACTTTTTGTAATCCTGTCATAAATAGCAACGCTCTTCAGAATTCGAGAAACTTTTTTTAGTAAGGCACCAAACATAAAGAAAGCTTTGACGATATTTTACCTCCTTGTTCTCACTTTCAGAGAGATCCTGAATCATGTCGAATGTTTTTCTCACTAGTCTCTTTCTCATTATCCGAACCTGGGATGAAATAAGATAAATGCATTACAGTCCAAGGAACAGGATCTTTTTTTTTTTTTCAATTGAGAACTGCAACGGATAGCTCAAGCCATCGACCATAGTGCAGATTGCTAAACAAGAATACTGTTTGACATATGAAATGTAATTCATTCAAGCACGAAAACTATTTCTTACAATTCGGCTCTCCTGCAGAATTTCTCTTGAAACGTTAAGAGGAAGGTCATTTGAGTCCACCACTCCTTTAACAAAGCTCAGGTACCTTGGAAACTGAAATGCAGAGAAATTAGCATCAACTGATTTGGGGAAAAAAGGGGGCACAGTACCCTAACCGGAACCAAAAGGAACCCAGTCGTCAATATAAATTTAGATTGCTTAATGTTGGGATGTAAAACTACCCATTCTCTTTTTCTACCGCTAAACACACATAACATTCTTTTATTCTGCAGTAGACATTTTAAACATGACTCAAGAACCTCATTTCTCTTCATGTTTATTAATGTCAAATAGGCAGCTCAAAGAATGAGAGACTATGAAATTGTGTATGAGAAACTACACAACGACACAAGGAAAGACCGAAAGAAACACCAATTCTCTTGACATCTCTTTTACAAGTTGCATATCGAGCTAACATATAGAACTTACCAACTCTCCATCAAAATCATCAGAGATAAAAACACGCTTCACATACAAGCGTATGTTCTTTGTCTTGGGATTTACGACATCTTCATTGTTAAGAGGAGCCATTCCAGGTATATACAGGACACTTCTGAACTCCACCTCACCCTGCACATATTGTTGTATCAAAGTTAGATATCAATATATAAAAACCGACAAATGACTAGTCAGTGGTCCAATATCAAGTGAATACCTCTGTAGTGAAGTGAGTGTAGGCAAGTGGATCCAAGAACTCATTAAAAGTTTTCTTATAGAATTCCTGGTACTGTTCTTTCTCAACTTCTTTTGGATTCCGCATCTACAATATATTGATGGGAAAAAAAGATTATCTCAACCAGAATAACTACAAAATAGCTATCACATAGGAAAAAAGAATACAATACTAAGAACACACATATGACTCACCCATATAGGTTTTGTCTCATTTGTCAACTCCCAATCCCAGTACTTCTCAGTTTTGGTCTTCTTTGTCTTTTTCTTTTCTTCCTGTCATTATAAAGAAAAAGGAAAACACAAATTCCAGTGCCGTCAATAAGCTGAGAAGCATATAGTATGAGCCAATACTAAGCACGTAAGTTGAAGCCATTACCTCAGTGTTTTCTTCTCCTTCCTTTGGTTCTTCCTCTTCCTCTACCTGTCAAATTTTAAACAAGGTGAAACAACAACAACAACAACAATAAACGAAGTTATCACATGAAAAATTAGACACACTTATCCTAATAATGAAACAAGCAGTACAACAAGGCAACAACCTCGAACTGGTAAAGATTAAAATTATGTTGTATAAAAGATGCAAATGTATCAGTTTCTTACGGTTAATGAAAAAAGGCTTCAAATATCGGTAACTTTGGAAAATATAATCATATCATCCATTAGCTGAAACCACGAAAGATTTTCTGCTAAAACATCAAACAAAATAGAGGAGGGTGGAGGTTGAAACAGCTTTAGACTATACAAGAACCCTACCTCAACTGTTCTTGATTTCTCCTGCCATGTGTAAATAGGAAAAGAAACAAACTGTGAATAATTCTTAACCAAATCCTGGATCTTCCTAGGCTCCGAGTACTCGTATTTGTCATCGTCCTACAAAAAAATGATAGTTTATCAGATTGCATCTACCATAAGGAACAAAACCATTCACAATCTCTCTACTGATTCATCTTAACACATAGAAGACAATAAATCAGAAGCTTATAATTCTCCAGGTTAAACGTCTTAGAATTCTCAACCTATTATCATGCAGAGAAGTCAGCAGGCGACATTGTCAATGAAGAATTTTAAGAATATCTTTAATTTATCGTAAAAACCTCTAGTTCAGCAAAATTAGGTGCAAAGCCACTAAGAGAAAGGAGCAGAAGTACTACAGTACCCTCAAATAAAGTGTGATTTGTGTTCCTCGATGTAGAAGATTTTCAGGATTAGTTTCCTCTCTGATGACGTATGAGCTACTGTCAGCCTCCGCCTCCCAAACAAACTGTTTATCTGACTTTGGGCTCTTCGTGGAAACTACGACCTGATTGTATGGAAAGACCAAAAATAACAAAATCAGCAAAATCGCAATGGCTATTTTTTGATGTAGCCATATAAAATGAACAGCTACCTTTTGAGCAACAAGAAATGCAGAATAGAAACCAACACCAAATTGACCAATCAATCCATTGTCAGCTCCGAGGTCTTTGTTTTCCTACGGATAGGAAAGCAGCATAGTTCTTAGAGACAATTACTTCAAACCACAATCAAAGTCAGAACTTGTGAAGTTACTTTGCAACATGAAAATACCCTTTAGTACCTTAAGTGCCTTTAAGAATTTTGACGTACCACTTTGGGCAATAGTCCCAAGACAGTCTATGAGCTCTTCTTTGGTCATTCCAATACCAGTATCCCTGCATTATCAACTAATTAGACCCATTTACTAGGACAGCATTAATGCAGCAGCTAGATCATACGTACGTTATAGTAATAGTTCCATTGTCTGGATCAGGTTTGATGCGAATCTCTAGCTCACCAGAATCTCCAAGTAAAGAAGGTTCCGTCAAACTCAGAAATCTCAACTTATCAAGAGCATCACTAGCATTACTGTCCAAAGAATAAGTCGAAGTTAGCAAAAGGAAAAGAGGAAATTCTTAAGGACAATCACCAAGCATCATAAAGACGTGATGCATTTGAAAATGAATCATATGGGAACAAGAAAAAAAGGCAATCTTTTGGTAGTGCACGAAGAAATAAAATGTGAATTCTATGGCATATTGATGGTTTTAGACAAACATATATCATGATTGTTATGCCATCTACGAGCCACAACTATTAATCCTTTCTTTTTTTGAAACTGGTAATTAAAAAAGAAAATGATAACAAAATAGAAAGTATAAATTAGAAAGATAATAAACAGCCATAACTATTCATCCATAACTTCACAAGATCAATGATTACTGATGTTATCAAGAAAATGATGTGCAGTAAGTAGTGTACAAATGTCTTGCCACTCGGGAAAAGCATAAGAGAGAGACGCCCTCACCTCACAAGCTCTCGCAAGAAAACCTCCTTGTGACTGTATAGACTATGAACAATCAAGTCTAATAGGCGACTGACCTGCATCCATGAAAGAGAATTAGCAACAATAAATGGGCAAAGGACTATCAGCTAAACAAAACTAAGAACTCACGAGCTCTTACAACTGACTAAAGATTGGACCTTTCCTAAGTTGAAAACCATACCAATGACTATTTCATAAAATTGATTTCCTCGTCGACCAAAAGGAAACATCTAAATTCCAACTTACCGCTCCTCTCCATACAACTAAACCCCAATAACAGACTAGTTACAATAACAACATACCTAGTATAATCCCACAAAGTGGGGTCCGAGGAGGTTAGAGCATACGTAGACCTTACCCTTACCGCAGAAATAGAGAGGCAACAAACTAGTTCCTGCAATTGACTAAAGACAGAATTTTTCCTATGTTGAAAACCATGTCAATGACTATTTCATAATGATTTCCTCATTGCATAAAAGGAAACATCTAAATTCCAACTTCCAATTCTTCTTCAAAGAACCATACCTCAACAACAAACCAGTTTCAACTACAACAACAACATCATTCCAAGTATAATGCCACAAAGTGGGGTTTGAGGAGGCCAGAGCGTACATAGACCTTACCCCTAACTATGAATCCATTGTCATCCATTCAATGTTTAGAAAATTCATGATGTTATGACTAGCCACAATTCACAAGCAATCCAAATCAACCCAAAACAGCAAAAAACTGAAAATTACAAACCAAAACCTTGAACTACACAAAATAAATGAAGCCCCACCTCAGCGTGATACTCATGGGTTTCACCAGAACTCTCAGAAGCTTCTTTTTTAGCTACAGCAGAAGCCTCACATCTAACCGCTACTCTAGCATCTCTTTTATCCCTTTTCCATTTAAACCCATATCGTAAAAATCCATTCTTGATATTATTCCTAGGAAAGAAAGTAGTTTTAAGACAGACCCTATTGGTGCTACCACCACCCCATACAAAAACAACAAACTAGTTACAACTACTACAACAACAACAAACTAGTTACAACTACAACAACAACAATGAACTAGTTACAAGTACAGCAACAAACTAGTTACAACTACAACTACGACAAACCACAACAACAAAACACCTAGTATAATCCCACAATTCACATATAATCCAAATCAATCCAATACAGCTAAAAAACTAAACTACACAAAAGAAAATGAAAACCCAACATCAGCCTGATACTCATAAGTCTCCCCAAAACTCTCAGAAGATTCTTTTCAGCCACAGCAGAAGCCTCACACCTAACCACTACTCCTCTAGCATCCTTTCTATCTTGTTTCCACTTCAACGTAGATTGTAAAAATCCATTCATGATACTACTACTATGCAAGAAACTACTTTTAAGACCGACCCTTCTGGTACAACCACTCCCCAATACAAAAACAACAAACTAGTTACAACTACAACAACATCAAACTCCGTATAATCTCGAGACTCTAGCATCTCTTTTATCCTGTGTCCACTTCAACTCAGATGGTAAAAATCCATTCTTGATATTGTTCCTAGGAAAGAAAGTACTTTAGGACAGACCCGATTGGTACTACCACCACCAGAGGCGGAGCTAGCCCTCTTTAGGGGGTTTGTACGAACCGCTTCGACGAAAAAATATACTATTTATACATGATTAAAATTATTCTTTATGTGATTATAGTAGGTATTGAACCCCCTCCAACTTAGTTTTCTTTGATGAAAAGCCTAACTTGAAATCCAGACTCCGTCTCTGACCACCACTCCATACAAAAACAACAAACTAGTTACAACTACAACAACAACCAACTAGTTACAACTACAACTACAACAAACTAGTTACAACAACAACAACAACATACCTAGAATTCACATATAATCCAAATCAATCCAATACAGCTAAAAATCTTAAACTACACAAAAGAAAATGAAAACTCCACCTCAGCCTGATACTCATGAGTCTCCCCAGAACTCTCAGTGGATTCTTTTTCAGCTACAGCAGAAGCCTCACACCTAACCACTACTCCTCCAATCTCCCTCTTATCTTGTTTCCACTTCAACCCAGATTGTAAAAATCCATTCTTGATATTATTATTCCTAACCAAGAAACTACTTTTCAAACACACCCTTTTGGTACTACCACTCCCCAATACAAAAGAAGAGCTATAAGGCACTGAAGCCATAGATGCAGATATCAAACTCCTGCTTACTACAGGTGCCATTATCTAAACTATTTGAAAAAGAGTTTTTTGAGTGTGTGTTTTGGGTGTTTGTGTGTGTAAATGGATAAAGGGGTTGGCCAAGATTTATTGAGGGTTTACACAAACCCTCAAGTGTGAAGAAAGAGGTTTAAGGGGGAGAGTAGAGGGTTCTAGAAGTAGTACATACAATTGGGAGTTTGGTTTTCTTGGAAGTTTGTGTTTGAGAATTATAAGGTGAGGATAATGCCATGTCACCATCACAATTATCTTAGATTTGTTTAAATTTTTTTTATATATATTACACCTCCATTTTATCTTTATTAAAAATAAATAATTTATAATATATTTTATTTTATAAAATTAAGACATAATTAATAAAATAAATAATTTATAATATATTTTATTTTATAAAATTAAGACATAATTAATTAGATAAAAAAAGTAACAAGTATTTAAAAATGGAAGAAGTATTTTTTTTTAATTTACGTGTTTTTGTTAGAAGTAACTTGTACGTTAAAAGCAAATTTTGCTTATGGAAAGGATGAGTAAAGCTAATGATAGTAGGGTTGGGAAAAATTGGTTTAATTAATAAATCAAATTTTAAAAAAATATTTTCAATTTATTAGTATTGGGATATTGGATTAAGGTTTTAAAGTATTTTATAATTTTTTTAGATAAGCATCCAGTATTCCTTCGAATTATGATCAAAGTTGCTATGACACACTCAATATCACAAGTGTTCGATTAATCCCCTCCTCACAAACTCAATTTTTAGCGCATTTTTTGCACCATTTTGTGCTAATATAAGGGATAACTAGATGCTTCACTTCAATTTTTTTATTGGATTAACTTTTTCGAAATGTTCTTGTTAGGAGTAACTTGTAAGAAGTTATCGGGTGCCGGAAATTCTTATCTTGCAATCTAAAAGGAATTATAGGAAACTTTTTGTTCACTAATTTAAAAAACAAGAAGTTATGGTCTTAAATGAGATTTTTCGATAAATAAGGGACCAAATTGTATTTAAAATGAAAGTGTAGAGAAAATTGAGGATTGTAGTATTAAATTTTCACGACTTATTAGATTCGAGCAGTGAAAACAATTACTAATGAAATGGAATATTTTGTACATCAATATTTTGTACATCAGACAGTCTTTTATCGCTTTTGATTGTTTATTGTAACACCCCGTATTCAAATACGTGTATTGGCGTATTCAAGTATGTGTATTGTCTTATTTATATGGAATTAATTTTTTTATTTTATTTATACCATAATTTTTCCGTCGATGGTTCCATGCGAAGGTTATTGAATAAGTTTTCCAACGATATAAATATTTCCTAAAACGGATAGGTTTCGGATATAATCGAGCACGTTCGAAACTATAAAACAATGGCCGAGATATTTGGGAATAGTAAATGTGCATGAAAATTTCCTGCACACAAACTACTGAGGCCAGCCGAATTTTTTGGTCAACTTCGAATGATCATAACTCCCTTAATATAATGAACTGGGAGAGCTGCGACCTATGAAAAGAAAGATCTTTGAGTCTTCTTTTCAATGCAATTGGTTTCATCCAAATCCAACGTCTGAGTAAGGAGTTATACTCGTTTTACTTCAGCCTATTAAAACAGATTTTAGGGTCAACTTCAAACGACTATAACTCATTGTACAGGACGAACTGGGTGGCCTACTTTATATGAAATAAAAGCCCTTTGAATTATCCTTCCAACTATACCAATTTCACCCAAATCCGATATCGGAGCAAAGAGTTATGGTCGATCTACTTGAGCTTGTCAAAACAGTCCACCAAATGACAGATTTGACATTATTTAAATTTTAAAGGCATTTTGGTCATTTCTTATTATATTATGGACGGGAATATGTGTATATATACATGTATATGAGTTCAAAAACTTATTTTCATCATCAATCATTGAGAAAGAACAAACCCTAGCCAAATTTAAAGGTCAAATTTGGCT
>NC_061121.1:8444340-8454923 GCF_002878395.1 Capsicum annuum
TTGGTCATTTCTTATTATATTATGGACGGGAATATGTGTATATATACATGTATATGAGTTCAAAAACTTATTTTCATCATCAATCATTGAGAAAGAACAAACCCTAGCCAAATTTGACCTTTAAATTACTTTTGATTCAACCGTAGAAATTCCAAAGTAATCTGATAACTGCGTTTGTCATCTCGAGAGCTTCGAACGACACCTATTATTTGTGCAAACAGGATTGCATAATCAAGAGGTGAATTCTAAGGTATGAATATTGTTTGCCTTTGTTCTTTTCCATGTGTATATGTGTGACAGAGGATTATATGTATCGGTTGTTATTGAAAGGTGGTGGAAATAGAGTTATGAATTATTTTGCATGGTTTGATTGTATTGAATTATGGAAGGTGGATATGGTAATTGAGTTATGGAAGGTGGGTATGGTGATATACTATTGAATTGATGATTATTTATGTTTACGACTCAATTTGGTTTAATGGATTGGTTGGAAGGATAAATGAATCCAAACTTGATATTGGAGGATGTTGTATGAATATGCATGACATGTGAATGTAATTGGAGTATAAGAGGATTAAAGTGACACCCTTTATGGTGTAATTAAGGCTTACTACTTAACCACTAGTTTGGTGAATTCAAATAATTGAATTGTGACGTTTGGTTGCTAATACTAGATTACTATATATGTTCATTGTAGATAAGTAATTCGAAAAGACGGGAAGTCCATTTGGGACTACAATTAAAGGTTGACAGTCAGGTATGTAAAACATACTCTATACCATATCTTTGGCATGAAAGTGAACAATTGTTCTATTAAGAAAGTTTTCAAAGTTATTCAATAACATGTGATCCATAATGGTTTTGTATGATGTCCTACGTTACCAATGAACTTGTTTCCACCCTACAAGATGTCAAGACATTCCAATACTTACTTGTCTTCCAAATCTTACATGTTTATTGCACTAATGAATGTCAGAAGGTATCCGGTTACTTAAACAAGATGCATGTGCTATTAATGACTTCAAAACGTTTCATTGATATACCAATAAGTTCCTACTTCATTGTTATGGCATTGATGACTCCAAAACACTCCATTGATGTGCCAATGAGTTCTTACTTCATTGTTATTGCATTGATGGTCTATTTATATGTCTCTTATTGATGTATCATTATTTCAAAGTATCAAAAATGCGGTGGCGACCGAAATAACAATCTCAAAGATTAATTGAACTAAGTGATGGAAGTTCTCTCCTATCGGGTGGTATCATAGGGGCATAAGTCTATCATGGGTCGATCCCTATTTATGTGTTTATGGGTGGTATCCCAGGGGCATAAGCCTATCATGGGTCGATCCCAGTTGATATGTACTGGAGGCAGTCTAATAGTCACAGTAAAGTACAATAATGATTACAAAGATGATAAGAACGAAGGTAAAGTGATTGAGTAAATACAACGTACAGGTTGTCACAAGTTCTAATAAGTGTGGTCTACTCCTATTACGATTTATTCACTTGTTTCTGATTTCTATTGAACTCCTATATCATATGTGATTATCTACAGTTTTACATACTCAGTACATATTTCATACTGACGTCCCCCACGGGGAACCTGCATTTCATGCTGCAGGCACAGGTACCTCAGCTCATACATCGCACAAGTAGGAGCTAGGATATCCAGCTGCTTTTGGTGAGCTCCAGTTTGCTTCAGGGCTTTCCGTGTCATATGCAGTCACTTTTGGTATTGTATAGAAGTTAGTTATATGGCGGGGTGTGTCCAGACCTTAGTTAAACTCTGTGTATTGTCTAGAGGCTTTGTAGACCTAATGTACAGTCAAGTTGGTGTTTTGTTAATAGACGTGATGACTCCAACGGCCAAGTATTGTATATACATATATATGTGTGCTCGAGCTTATACAGGTGATTATTTCCTTTTATATGCGACATGATGTTGTCCGAATTTCGGATTGTCATAGAGGTATGCATGGAAAGTATAAGGTTATGAGCTGGTTCTCCCAGGCCTCCTCGGTTACGGGTGCCAATCCGCCCCAATAGGATTTGAGGCGTGACATTTATCTATTTGAATTTTTCGCCTGGTTATCCATAGTTTTGAGGTCTACTAGTACGACTAACATTGAAAAAATCTATGTAGAAAAATGTATTTTCTATCAAAGTTGATTTTATACTCGTAACTTTGAACTCGAAATCTATAAGTTTTTATAAAAGAATTTTTATAACTCGGCCACAATCTTTTGAGTTGTTCTTGATTATTTATTTTGAAATTTTTGACCATCAAATTTATATATGATTAGTGCCTGAGAGCAAACTTTGTTGTTCCAAAGGCTCTATAACTACTATACTAAACTTATTGTTCCCAAAAGTTAATTAATTATAGGTGTAATACTTAAAAATCACAAATTATTCATATATTTTAACTTTTCACATTCACATTATGAGGTTTTACTACTATATGATTGAACAATAGTGTTTTTCATTTAATAGCCTTATGGAACGTCAAACTGACATAAATACTGATTTCACTTATTCAATGGTGTGAGAAAGTCAAAAACCAGGCCAAACTCAAAGAGTAGGCATATGATATTTTTCATTTATTTTTAATTAATTATTTTTATTTCTTATTTGTTCAACTTATCAATATATAGTGCTTGAATTTTGAGCTTTTTTTGGTATGATTTAGGGCCCGTTTGGCCATAAAATTTTTTCCCTTTTTTCTGAAAGAAATTTCGGAGTTGGAAATTATGGTGTTTGGCCATGAAAATTCGAAAAATAATTCCAAATTTTTTTTATGAAAAGAGAAAACAGGTTTTTGGTGTTTTCACAATTTTCCAACTCCAATTCCAACTTTTATTATTATTACATATAACCCCAATCTTTTAAATTTTTACATAAAACCCTCCTTATAACATTTCTTTTTCAATATTACGTATATAGCAATTTTAAAAAATAAGATAATTATAATTTCAAATTTAATGTTATCCTAATTAATATATATCTTTTTTTTCTCTCATCATTATTTTTCTCCCTCATTTAATTTTCTCACTTATTTAAGACATTATTTTACTGCTAATGATCCTAATTACTATAATATAATAATAATAATAATTTTTCTGTTGTGATACGGATGTTTAAGGAATTATAGTCGTGTAATTAATAATGGATAATCGTTTTCTATATTTATGGAATTAATAAAGTTATAGCAGATTAGTTCACCACTGCCACAAATTATTCTCATTTTTAATTTGATTATATATATTATATTGTGTACATCTTTATTATACTATTCAAATCTAAATAGTTTATATCATATATATGCTAAAAATATAAATCGGTGATACATATTTTTCATAAAAAAAATACGTCCAATTTAACTAATTTATACCTTAAACTGCAACGGCTACCTTTATATACCGTAATACTTGGTATCTTTATACACAAAGTATTATATTTATACCCATAAATATATAAAGTATTATATTTATAACAGAAATATATAAAATATGTTATATATAAAGTTTATACCATGTATATACCATATGCACACATATATAAATATACAAAGTATGTTATATATGACGTTTATATCATGTATATACCATATACACATATATAAATATACAAAGTATAAAGAAACATACTAAGCATATTTATATATTTATGGTATATGATATAATATACCATAAATATGCAAAGTATGTTTTACATAGAAATAATTTATTCACACACAGTAAAATCTTTCATGTATAAGAAAATTAAAGAAATAAATTAGCGGCACCCTAAAAGTTAATAACAACTCATCATTTTCTATTTTTTAGGAACGAAAAAATAAAGGAAATAAATAAAATAAATTCCTAAAAAAATAAATTTGTTTGAAAGATAATATTTGTTACTTAAAAAATAGGAAACAGTGATCTGTTAATATAATATCCATATTTAAATTTTCAAATATGAAAAAACGGCTATTAATGTAAATATTATATATGTCATAATTTAAATTCATTAAATATGGTCATGTATATGTAATTATTTTTATAAAATTGGCTAATTGTGTTCTTTTCCCGTTAGTAGGTAAATTTTAGTTGGATGATTTTGATAGTTTGTAAAAGTTGGGGCATAAAATCATATTTAAAAAAGTTTTCTCAAAAGTAAAAAAAAAAAAAGAAGATATGATCAAACACAACTCCAACTCTAATTTTAACTTCAACTTCAACTCCAACTCCAACTCTAAAAATTTTTAGTTTTCATGGCCAAACGGCTACTTAATGGCAACCAAACTAACTCAATTTGGTTAGTTTCAAGTTAATGGGCTTGGGAGATACAAAAGAGGCCCAAAAGAGTGAAAAGATCAAGTTTGGGCTAAAAATGAGTAGAAAAAGAGAGTGAAAATTATCCTAGATATATTTTTAAGAAAGTTTATTGCAAGTTATAACTCTATTTTTTTATAATTATAAAATTAAATTTTTAATTGCAAGTTGTAGCAGATTCTATAATTATTTTAATTTATTAAAAGAGATAAGTGGAAAAAATCTATCTTCTATTAATTTTTTACGTTTTGGTTAGTGTAAAAGAAAAAAAAATTCCCTAAATTCTTTCTTCCCATAATTATCCACCTAATTCCATCACATTCAATATTTCAAATTTATTAAATCTCTTTCTATACAAATCAATAATAAACTGAAATATCTATTTGTTTCGTTTCTTTCTCTTAATACAGATCTAGAAAAAATATTTCAATAGAGAAAGTATCCTATAGCAATTTTTCCTTTTGAGAATCAGCCCAAATTGTAATGAAAGTAAATGGTTTACTTAAAGATGGAGATGGTTGAAACATAGAATATCTACATTTTTAAGAAGGTCAAGAATAGAATTAAAATCTATAAGATTTACATCTTGTTCAAGTGGATTTGTCTAGATGTTGGAGTATCTAGTAATGTCGTAGGATTGTAAATAGTTTCATCAACAATTATGTTTGAAAAATTGGATGAAGAGACTTCTTAAAAAAAAAAAAAAAACAGAAAATCATGAACTATGTGAAGAAGGAGATGAACGAAAAGTTCAATTGTTTTGGATCAGTTTAGTATTTTTTCCGTTAGTAGTAGAAGCTTTTTATTGTGTATTGTATCGGATTTTATTTCGCTATGTATTGTATGAGTAGGATGCATAATATGGTATGTTCACCTCGTTATAATTTTACTTATATGTATGAAATGAGTGTATATAAATTGTTTTTTTTTTTTTATATCAATTTAGAAACTAACAAAATTAGTGTATTGGTTGTGTATGAAATATTGTTTGGTGTGCTTTTATTATTTTGGGGTCTAAAATTTGTATAGAAATTGGCGTATTTTATTATTATTTTTTAATTCTTATATGTTAGTATGCAAGAATTTTGTACATATTTTAGTGTATGAAAATGGTAATAAAATGAGGATGATATAAAAAATCAGTTTATATATATCTCATTTACTAAATGGTATTTTTTATCGGGGTCTCAATGTATGTAGTTTGTATTAAAACTACAATAAAAAATGTTATGATTTTTATGTAAAATTATTTGAAAACTAGATTTTTACCAAACACAAACTTAACCAAGTTTAACCATGTTATATACCGATATCATATACAATTTTTTTTTTTTTGAAATTTGAATTTTCTTTCTATGAATTTGGTACTTAGAATGATGTAAAAGAATGTTGCTTATTCATTAATATTTTTAGTGGATGAAAATGATATTGAAAAAATGAAAATCTGGATAATACTTATTTTGATGTTGCAATCAAAATATATAAATCTGTATTATAATAAAAAAAAAATTCAACAATTGTGATAAAAAGTTGAATAATATTGGGTTTCACCCGAAATTTCATTTCTAATTTTTGGAAGAAGAAGAAGAAATGTGTAAATCTGTATTTGAATAAAAAAAAATTCTGACAATTAAGATTTAAAAAATTAGGGATGAATGAAGGGAAAACTCATTTTTGGAAAAGAAGAGCAGTTTTTGGAGAAAAGAGTATTTTTGACAGAAATATGAAGTGATTGACATCCTTTTAGCAACTAACATCTATTTTAAAGGATATATTTTTTTTTAACAAAAATAAAAACATGTTTTTGAGGAAGTTTATTTGTTTTAAAAGTCTTATTAATTTTTTTTTAAATTTAAAAGTTGCTATTAGTTGCAATCTAAGAAGTATTCCTATAAGTTGCAATATACAATCTAAGGATGTATATTTTGATTTTTTTTTTCCAAAAAGAGATATACAAACAATTGTCTCCATAATTGGATCTGAAAATTTAATGTAATTCGAGGTATCAAGGTCGATATTAAGAGTGAGCGTGTGAGCCATTTTGGATATAAAAAAAATTTAATCACTCACAAGAAGCTCAAAATGGCATGAAAGATTCATTAAAAGAGTTTTTGAAATTCATAACGTGCTCAAATTTTGTTGTCTTATCTTGCTTGTTAGATTGTGCTTCAATGACGATCAATAAAGATACCAAAAATTTGATTAATAAATAAAAATGAGAGGGAATAGACTTTAGAAGAAAATAAAGGATATTTTAACGATTTAAATACATTAATTATCAAATTCAATCTCAGGGCGAAGTGAAATAAAGTCATCAGAAATAAAAATTCTTACTTAGATGTTCCAAGAGAGGTTCAATTAAAGGAGAAAGGTTCTAACTATACCTAAACTTTGGCGAAATTTATTGTAACACGTCTTAACTTTGCAGGGGGCCTATGACCTCCCTAGATTATTTTTTATTATATTTCTGTGGAACATATTTAATTTGTCAGCTGGACCACAGCGTGAATACATGCACACTGAGCATGTAAGGGTTTGAAGTGGTCTAACTAAGCAAATATATGTCACAAAAATATAGTAAAAAATAATCTAGGAGGGTACCCGCAAAGTTGAGGCGTGTTTACAACAAATTTCGCTAAATTTTAGATATATTTTGAACCTTTTTCCCTTCAATTAACAGATACAAGGAGATCCTCCCATAATTCACACAGAGTATCCAAATATTATATTTATCAAAACAAGCCGGTACAACATAATATAGTACAATACGATACGTTATAAAACAGTACACAACAACCATTCAAACAAACTGTTTTATTTTCCGAAAAGTTTTAGCTTAAACATGCTCCTGATGTTTGCAAGACAGATAAGTTTCTGCACTAAAAGGGTACATCAGCAATAGCTAATTGATCTATTTTAACAAAGATAAGGTGCCAAAAAGCTAAGTTTCTCAACTCTCCAAAAATTTGGCCACACTCGTGTCGGATCCTTTAAAAATGCACTACTTTTGAAGGATCCGACACATACCGAATGACATTTTTGAAGAGTCTGAGCAACATAGCCAGAAAGTAATCTCATAAACAGTGCAATAGTAATTTTCATGGGACATTAACACTTGAATTTTCCTAGCTAGTACTATAAGCAATCAAGACTCAAATCTATTGAATTGCCTTCTGTCTTGGTGTTTGAGCTACAAAAAAGCCTCTTGGCCTCGTTTGACAAACTCTAGACTGCTTTTTCACCGCGTCCAAGTTCATGATACGTATTGCTTTTTTGGGTACAACATTTTGTATCATGTGATCTTATTCGCTGTCTTGTATAACATTTCACTTTTCATTAACTTTTCTGTCATAATCGTGGTGTCTGATTTAGCTTGCGCAGCTCAACCAATTTTATGAGGTACTGCTAGCTCCCAACAGTACATGTTCGGGTACCTTTTTTCATCAATGCTTGGACAAGTGGGAAGACATCATCTAGTAACGTTTGCCTCTACTGAATTTAATTATACACCTGAGACTGTAAGATTCTCAACTCGTTCATAGAACATGATGTTCTTAACTTGTTAATCATTAATTACTAACAACTATGCAGGTGGTTAAATCCTTAATCCTAGGAAATGCTAATCAACCTATCAAATAAAAAATCATGATCCAAAATGTTTGTTATAAAACAAGATGTTGGAATATTGCTTTGATAAGATATTACCTTTGCTTTTTCTTTGTCAATAGACATTAAAGGTGTCACACCACATGAAATCGTGATCTTTGTGGCCCCTTTTGAAAAGAGCAGATTCTAGAGTATAAAAGCAATACTCTTCTTCTATTTATTTGCTCCCTAATCACTTTATCTTGCTTTTGCTTCTATATTTTAGATATTCTAATCTTCAAAAACAAAGTTTAGAACAAAAAAAAAATCATGTAAATGGGGGTCCATAAATCATTTGCATGATAAAGAATGTCCCAAAAAGACTTAACAATCTTGAAGAATGGACTGCATATGTAGGGACCAATACTACTAAAATTTGAATAAAGAAACAACAAAAGAAAAAGACAGTCCGGTGCACAAAACATTTCGCATTAGCAGGGTTCAGGAAGAACCGCACCTCAAGGGATGTGATTTAGACAGTCTATCCTAATGCAAACGCCAGCCGAACGCGTGACCTATAAGTCACACAAAGACAACTTTATCGTTGCTCCAATGCTTCCCTTCACTAAAGAATATTCAAATCATAAACATGTAGGTAGTGAAAATCTGGTCCATACATTTTTCTTTTTCCCCCTTTTCCTTTTGCTTTAATGTGCCATTTACATTAAATAAAGATTATCAGAAAAAAAATGCCATTCAAACAAAGGAAAGGGAAAAGAAAGAAATTGTTTTTTTTTTTCCTTTTGGCGGACACTAATAACAAATTTATAGACTTTAGTTGTATTAGTCCTCCTCCTTTGCTAGTGTCTGTTTCAAACAGTCAATATTGCACAATGCTACTGATCTCATCATGTCTCCAAAGCTGCAATCATTCAAAATCAATAGTCAAAATACAACATGATGATATTGATAATCATATTGTAACATCATAAGTTAAAAGTCATAAAGTCGACAGCGTGAACGACTTTTATACTATCAGATCATCTAAAAGGTAACTCTAGGTAATCGTCCATAATAAGTGCAATCTTTTAACGTGAAAAATAAGGTAGGTAAACTGTACGCCATGTTAAAATACAATGATAGAGGTAAGATAACTATTGGTAATCGTCCATAATAAGTAGGATTAGTTAATGTGGAAAATAAGGTAGGTAAATTATACACCATGTTAAAATATGATGACATAGGTAATCGTCCATAATAAGTAGGATTAGTTAACCTGCAAAATAAGGTATGTAGGTAAATTGTACACCATGTTAAATACGATAGATATAGGTAAGATAATTATAGCTAATCGTCCATGATAAGTAGGACTAGTTAACGCGCAAAATAAGGTAGGTTAATTGCTACAAACACGTTAAAACACAGAAATAGAGGCCAGATAACTACACTTGATCGTTCATAATAACTGGAATGAGACAGTTAACATGAAAAAGAAGTTATGTAAACTGCAACAAGACGTTAAAGTAGACCCTGATAGTGTAAAAATTATTTACCGATCAATGCTGTTGCGCCCTCTTTCGGATTGATCAGTGCTAGTTCTTGATTTCCCAAAGTAATCCATGCTTTTTCTTGGTTTTTCCCTCTTGTCAACACTAACTCTTGGCTTCAATAATAGTCTTCTGTTGTCTGCTATGTTGCTTGGACTCTTCAAAAATGTCAATGGGTGCGTGTCAGATTCACCAAAGCTAGTGTTTTTTTGGAGAATCCGACACGGGTTTGGCATCAAAAGTGAAGAGTCCCCGCAACTTAGGCTGTCTGTGCTAGGCCTTGTTGAAATGATCTCTTTTTGTTCAGTACTGATTCTTGATTTTTCAATCTCTTCAATACTTGGTCTACACTTAACTTCATTTGTAACATCAAATGTATAATCTAAGTCAATTATACTTTCTTCAAGCTCAACATTTTTGGAATAATCTGATTGTCTTTCCAATGAAGTTATGAACTTCTTGAGATGAGTAAAAAACTGAGGAAAAAGTTGTAAGTCACAATGATTTCCTCCATTTACCCATAATGGTTCATACTTCATTTTACTTAGCTCCCAAAGCTTTTTACCATGTGAAATATCAACTATTTCATCTTCTGTACCCTGCAGACCAAAATGAACATTAAAGGGCAGTTTGGTGCACTAAAACTCCAGCTATACGCACGGTCGGGGGAAGGGCTGGACCACAAGGGTCCTGCATTACTGCAAGAGGTTGTTTTCATGACTTGAATCTATGACCTCGTGGTCACATGACAACAACTTTACCAATTACGTCTAGACACCAACATGAACATTGCTCAATGAAATCTTCTAAGATTTTTTTTATAAGTAGGAGACAATCAAGAAAATCTAATCCATGATTTAGTCATAAGTCTACTTAATCCCACTAAGTATTGTGTGACAGCTAATTAAGATGTTTAAACTAATCATTAGTCTAAATAAATAATCAAAGTCCAAATGCTTCAAGGCATGCCACAAAAACAAGACAGACAATACTCTTCTGGTTCATATTATCTGTCTTTTAAGGTTTTTGTACGCCCCTTAAGAAAGACATTTAATAACCTTCATCATAATAGCTATTTGTGTAAACTACCCTTTATCTCGCCCTAAGCATCAGTTGGAACAGACATTTAAGGT
>NC_061121.1:8457923-8462968 GCF_002878395.1 Capsicum annuum
GCGTAAGTTACCCCTTATCTCGCCCTAAGCATCAGTTGGAACAGTAAACATACAGTTGGAAAACAAAAGTAATAAACTACTACTTGTTTTTCTAAAACGTCAAATAATTGAAAAGTTCAATTTGCCAAAACGACTAATATTTGAGATCGGAGACTTACATGAATCACAAGAATGGGACAGCTAACATATGGAATTTTATCAATGTTCTGCAGAAAACAGAAAGAAAACCAAAACAAACATTGTTACTATTAACATACAAATCAAGAAACATTACCAAATATTGAACAGAAAATTTTACTAACCTTATAAATATCAAGCCATAGAGAATACTTTATACGATACATAACTCTAAGTCCAGAAAGTATAGCACTTTGCAGGATTACACCTCTAATTTGAGGCAATTTTGTAGCTAATTCAAGTGTTGGACCACTTCCAATTGATTGTCCATATAGTATAATGTCTTCCTCTTTCACTTCATATATCTCTTTTAGACATTTGTAAACAGCTTCTATATCAGCATATGTGTTCTGCTCACTTGGCTAGTTACACAAAAAGCAACATATAAGAAAACTTAGACCATAGTTTTAACTTCTATATATTGACCGTCGTAAAAGAACTGTTTCACTATATTGTCACCTAAAAGACAACTACAAGTAACTGTCAGTAATAGGTGGAACTTATCAGCGTATATTACTTAAATTCGTCTCGAAACTAAATCCATGACAAGAAACGGAACGAGGATTTTCACTAAGGGGATTTAAAATATTAAAAAAGTAAACATATGAAGAAGTCAAGGGGTTCAATATGTACTATATATACATAAAAACTATTTTGACCGTATATATAGTGTAATTTTTTGACAAACCCCCTTCTGGTAGCCCGAGCTTCTCCCGTGTCTATGACCAGAAGCAAAACGAGGATTTTCACTAAGGAGATTCAAAATATTAAAAGGGTAAACACATGAAGAAGTTAATTAAGGGGGTTCAATATATACTATATATACATAAAAAATATTTTGACCATATATATAGTGTAATTATTTGGGCGAACCGCCTTCTGGTAGCCTGAGCTTCTCCCGTGTCTACGACGACAACAAATAACTGCTATTCAATCTCAAACAAGACGGAATCAGCTATATGAATCCTCACTCACTCAGAATTGGTTAATGAAAAGTGGAAATAATAGAGTGATTAGACCACATGTCTTTGTGACATAAACATGATTACCACTAACCAAACTTAGACTAAATTCCCAAGAAAAGAATGCATTTAATTTTGTCCAAAACTATAGTTCATCAAGGCATATTTAATACATAACATTAGCTCAGACTTGTTGTAAAGCTCAAAAGTATAATTTGATTATTATAATCTTCCAACTAATAAATATAAAAAAACATAGCATGTTGCTTACTTCTCCATTAGACCTTCCATATCCAGCATAATCATATCTGCAAAAATTAATCACAATTCAACCTTAAATCAAGAACACAACAAAACAAGACCATAACAATTCATATCCATTTGCTATAAATAAATTTACCCCATCACATTTACGCGTAAACGATCACTAAGTTCGACGAAAAATTCAAACATTTGGCCTAGATCAGCAGCATTGCCATGTGAATATAGCAGTGTCAATGTTGCACCTTTGTTCCTAACAAAAACACCAAAAATATAATGGCCTCTCTTTGTTTGCAAAATTGTAACTTCACCTTTTTCACTTTGTGGCACATCTTTAAGTTTCAATTTTTGTGTTTGTTCATCTATATCAACTTGATATGATGGTTCCGGTGGAAAAAATGCTAGTTTTGCTGCAATTGTTGATGCTGCACCACCCATAATTTACAATATTTTATGTGACTTTTACTAAGTACTAATGAAGAAAAATGATTTTCAAGAACATGTTTGGATGATTTTGGTGTTTGTTATTCTTGTTGAAGCAAAAAAAGGGATAGTTTTGCAAAGATGAAAAATTTGTCAAATATGGAAGAAGTGGACTATGAAGCAAAGTTGTGTCCTTATAAAGAACACTAGCTAATTTTTTTTATAATAAAATTAAAATATATATATATAACAAAAGCGAAACTTAAAGGAAAAAGTATAAAAAAGAAGCGTTATGTCTTATCTGGATCGGTTCTCTCTATTTTCCTCAAGTTCCTATTATGATTAGTGACATATGAAATAGTTTAAATTGAATGAGTAAGATTTAATTATTCTAAAGTAAATCTCTAACCTTAATTTAGATAATAAATATATTATATATTTGGTTTAATGTAATTCCACAATCTTAGCAATATATTATCTTTATTCATAAATATAAATATAGCAACAAAAAGTCTTCCCTTCCTAAATTATTTTCCATATGCATGGTTCATCTTTTAATTTTTATTTAAATTAATCTTTTTATTGCATTTTGAAAACTTTCTCTTTAATAATTACTAACTATTATTTTAAAGAAAATAAAATAGATAATTATTAAAAAAAAAGTTTCAAAAAAATTAATTTAGAATATGAGAAATTTCTCTCACTTTCTCCCTATTTTATTTCACCTATTTTAAAGAAACTAAAATATCTAATTATTACTATGACTAACTATGACCTTGTTAGCTATCCTTTATCTTGAGTCAGGGGTCAATTCAGGGGCGGATTCAGGATTTTCAGTGAGGGGGTTCAGTAGTACATATACGAACTAGTCGAAGGGGGTTCAACCTATATTATTTATACATAATTTTTTTTATCATGTAAAAATAGTATAATTTTTCGACGAAGGGGATTCGGATGAACCCCTTGGAATACATGTACATCCGTCACTGGGTCTATCGGAAACAGTCTCTCTACTTCTTCGGAGGTAGCGGTATGAACTACGTATATTTTACCCTCTCCAGATCCAACTTGGTGGGAATACACTGGGTTTGTTGTTGTTGTTGTTATTGTAAAATATCTAATTATTAAGAAAAAGTTTCAAAAAAGGTGATTAAAAAATTAATTTAAAATAGAAGAGTCGATTATTTCTCCTACTTTATTTCACCTACTTTAAAGAAAATAAAATAGCTAGTCGTTAAACAAAAAGCTTCAAAAAAAAAAAAACTTAGAATAAAAAAAATCAATTGATAAAGAAATTAAAAGATGAAATTCTTGTGTAGGAAAAAAAGGTAGGAAGAGAAAACTTTTTGTTGCTTTATTTATGAACATGTTGTTAAGATTGTGGAATTATAATAATTTTTTAAATTAAATATATAATATATTTATTATCTAAACGATAGTTAGAATTGTATTTTAGAATAATTAAATCTTAATTATTTAGTTTAAACTATACCATAGAAAATGAAGAGGAGCCTACCTTAATTCTATTGAGGCGTACCACTAGCTATAAAAGTGTGCCAATCCAAAAAAGAAAAGTATAATAACATTAATAAAATGGTTTAAAGCTACTTTGGTAACTAAATTAAATTAAAGTGGATTAGTTTGAGGCCTTGTGATAAAGTGGTTTGTATTTTTTATTGTTATTACTATAAATATTTCAAATCAGATTTTGAGAATCTGTATATTTATTTTTGTAGTTTTTTTTTTTTAATTATTAGTATTACTTACTTATTTTAATATCACATCTTGAATATTCCAAGTGCTAGAATTTTGACCATGATATTTCATAAATGTGATTTTAAGTCTCACTTTATTGACTAAGCCACGTGGTGAATTGTTAACAATGCTTAATTTATATAATCTTATGTATTTCGTTAGTTTACTTTGACTAATTATGTTTTATTTTACGAAAATTAATTTAACTAATCTTTAAAGCTAAATTGAATTAGATTAAATATTGATCAAAATTTATGAAATTTGACTCTCATGAAACGAAATATGATATGTATGAATAAATGAAGAGAATAATAATTGTGATGTCTCTAAGTAAACCTTAATAAAGATTATGAATTGACCACTTTGTTGTCTAGTACTAGTTTGAGTAAATGATGTTAAGTGATATTCAAGTAATAATTATGAGGTTTTAACATGGTAATCGCCTCTAAATCCAAAAGTAAAATGTATTTAGAGCAATGAAATGTTCTCTCCAGAAATGTTAAAAGTCAAAAGAAGCAAAAAGATCTTTGATAAGATATTAGGAACAACAAATCCCCACTTAGCACAAAAATTAAAGTAATAGTACTTGATTAACAATTAAATTACTCCCACCGCTTCGTTTTACTTGGTCCTATATTAAAAATTATTATTTCAATTTTGCTATATTTCTCTCTCTCTGTTCTTAGTAATAAATAACGAGATAAAGTATAATAATAGTCGAATTTTAGAGTTACAAAATGTCATTAATAAGATTAATTTAATATATATTTTTAATCAAAGCTTTGGGCTGCGATAAATCAAACAAAGATCAAGTAAAATAAAAGGCAAAATGGTTCGATGGACCCTTGTATTATGTCGGTTTTGTAAGTTAGACACTTCTACTTACATGTTAATTATCTGGACCCCTAAACCCACTAAAAAACAATATTTCAAACCCTTTGATAGTTGACTTTGCCTATGTAGCATTAAAATGCTGACTAAGATAAGGAGAATGATTACATTCGCCTGGGGTGCGAGTGAGGGTCAATTTTATATTAAAATAATTTTAAAAATTAAAAATATTTTTAAAATTTAAAAATAATAAATTTTAAAAATAAAATAAAAAGCCCCCTCCCCAAGTACCCTCCCATCCAGCCCACCCCACCCTTCACCCTCATTCAGCCCCCTCCCCGCGCCCAGCCACCACCCTACCCCACCCCTCACCCCCGTCTAGCCCCCTCCCCCCTCCCCCTCCTTCGTCCAACCACCCCCACCCCACCCCTTCACCCCCGTCTCTCTATCCAGCCACGGCTGTCATGGTCATCGCCATTAACTCCCCTACCTCCACAGCCCCAAGGATCTCTCTTCATCTTCTTTTTCTTCATCATCATATATCCCTTGTCTTTGTTAGGGTTGATATTATTGTTGTTGTTTATTGTAAAAAAAAATAAAACTATTGTTGTTCCCTAGAGAGGGTTTTTGCTGGTT
>NC_061121.1:8465968-8524437 GCF_002878395.1 Capsicum annuum
TGTGGTTGATATTGTTGTCGTTCATTGTAAAAAAAAAAAAAATTGTTGTTGATCTTTGTTGGTTGATATTGTTGTTGTTGTTCATGGTAAAAAAAAAATTAAAAATTTATATATCCCTGAAGAGGGTTGGTTGATATTGTTGTTGTTGTTCATTGTCAAAAAAATAAAAAAAATTGTTGTTGTTTTACTTTTAAATTTTTTTTATTCACTTTCTCAATTTAATTTTTCATTTTGTTTAGGATTAATTTTGTAACTTTTATAAATTGTTAAAGATATTTAAATAAAAATTAAAAATTCATTATGTTTGTGTATGTGAATTTATAGTTACAACTTTAAATTAATTGAAGAGAAATTTCAATTATTTAGAATAAATTTGATGTTTAATTAAATTTATTGTGTTTGTGTATTAGAATTTATAGTTAAAAATCTAAATTTATAGTTGAAAATTTAAATTAAAAATTTATTGTGTTTGTGTATTAGAATTTCTACAATTATAAAAAGAATTTATTTAATTAAATTTATTTTAATATTTAATTTCTTGTCTCATTTTAAAAATAACATAAAATTTAATGTAATACTTAAAAATGACATGGCAGCTAATGTGGCAGACGTGGCAAACGTGAAAGCTGGCGTGGTGAGAGTGTGTTATATTCACCAAAAAAATGTTTAAAATGTTGTTTTTTAGTGGGTTCAGGGTCCAGATGATAAATATGTAAGTAGAAGTGTCCAACTTACAAAATGGACATAGTACAAGAGTCCATCAAACCATTTTATCTTTTAAAAATAACATAAAATTTAATGTAATATTTAAAAATGACATGGCGACTGATGTGGCAGACGTGAAAGCTGACATGACAGCTGACGTGGCAAGAGTGTGTTACATTCACCCAAAAAATGTTTAAAATATTGTTTTTTAGTGGGTTCAAGGGTCCAGATGACAAACATGTAAGTAGAAGTGTCTAACTTACAAAACAGACATAGTATAAGTGTCCATCAAACTATTTTGCCAAAATAAAACAAAGGATATGAACAACAAATCTCACTTGGCACAAAAATTAAGGAAGTTGTTGATTAACAATTTCAAAAATTACCAGAATTAACAAGTCAAAAAAAAAAAACACTAAAATGACCCCATTCTAAAGACAAGTATTCATAACATTGTGGACCTAAAGTTTGTTAATATATTGGGGAACCAATTTATAATCATGCCTTGTGACTTTTTTTTTCCTTTTTGACCTAGGTGTTAGTGCGCTCGTGAATATTTTATTTTTATTTATTTATTTATTTAATTTTTTTTTTTTTTTGTAATTTTCAAGTAAATTTTGACATATTTTAGAGTTTTTTTTCTTAATAGTTTCGTGTGAATAGTAGTTGTTAGAGAAATTCATGAGCTAACTTCCATTTCATCTTACATTAATTTGGATTTAGTAATCCTAGATAGAAAAAAATTAATTATCTTGTTATTTCTTCCGTCAGCATTTTCATTGTCTTTTTAGCTCATTTTACGTTCACTAAAAAATTTTAAAATATAATTTATTTTCCTTATTTATTTGATGATTTTTTTGAGATCAAGCAATATTAAGGGTGTGTTTGATATGACGAAAAATGTTTTTCATGGAAAATGTTTTTCTAGAAAATATTTTCTAGAAAAACAAGCTATTTTCTTACTTATTTTCTCATGTTTGGTTGGTGAGTGGAAAATATTTTTTGGTGTTTGGTTGGTGCGTGAAAATATTTTTAAAAAAATATTTTCTAGTGTTTGGTTGGTAATAGAAAAACGTTTTTCGAAATATACTTTTTTGTATTTGGATTGAATGTAAATACCTTTTAAGAAAATAGTTTCATGCTCTTCCATTCAAACCCCAACAAATCCCTATGCTTTTCGATACTCCCCAACCTGAATAGTAACTTGCCCAAACGCATGAAGCAATGAATTTAGTAAGTTCTCAAATATATATTTCACACGGTAAATATAATTTTGAATACTTTAGTAATGCTAGTAACACTAATCAAAACTAGCTAACTATTAAACTAGTAAACCAACAATACTTATATAAGATCATGCTTTTTGTAATAAAATATCAAGTAATTAAATACTTTACAGCCAAGTAATCAAATAGTAGTAACTAAAATAATTGCATTGTATATCTATCTAGTAGCCAAATCCAAAATGATCCACAAATTAAAACAGAGTATTTAGGTAGCAAATACGCAATATATTTTCAAGATATAAGTGCACGAATAGTAATTGTTTCCATACCCTATCAAGCTATGTTCTTCCAACCCATTTGTTTATCTATCTTTGTCGTTTGAATCTTTCCAACCATAACTTTTAGAGATTTTGACTTTTCACCATAAACGCCTTGGCTAAAGTATCAAACCCATTACATGAATTTTTGACAAATTTTCATCTTTGCTTGATTTAACTGATTCCACAGATACACCACTATGTACAAATTCATTCGTCGTGAGATCCATTTTCACTGCTGTAGACACATCTTTGATGGAATTCTGCCCAGAGGTACTTCTGTCAAGTATGATCCTCTTTTGATCAGTATGCTCCTTCATGTCCCCCTTCTTGTTTTTTCTACCACATCTTTGGGACAAATAGTATAAACATGGTCGTTTTCTAGAAGAATCTAGGAGCGTTGTAGGATTACCTTCTAGGGACAGTTCAGCACGGTGAGCAAGATCATGTTTAACAAACACATTCTCTAGGCTTATTTCATCATCAAAAAGACTAGAAGGTAAGGAATGAGCACTATACCTCTTCTCAAGTTCAATGGAATTTGATTTTCAACTCTTGGAAGGTGACTCTAGCTTAGCATAGTTGAAATGGTAGCTAGAATTATCATAATCATCAGACCACGGGATCATATCATTGTTCACCAAACAACCAGTAGCATTTTGAAGATTCTCATTTGGTAAATCACTGGTACCAGGAGCAAACTCAGCAGACAATTGTTTCACTTATGTAGGAACGGATGCACCCAACTCTTTGCTACCAAGTTCAAATTGAATTATGACCGAACAGGACCCATATCTCATTCTCTTCTCACTCTTTCCTGTCATCGTTAGTTTCTTAGGCAGCTTCAGCAGCTCAAAGCAGCTACAACACGTAATGAATGGGGCACCACCTTGCTATAGCTTGACATACACATCCAACTCTATGGTCGACAACCACTCTTCTAGGATAACGCCGATGATCAAAGCCACCATTTTCTGACTCTAGGTCACTAGAAGTTCTTGTAAGTCGCCATCGTCCAAAATCCCCTTATTTTTCGCTGCACAAAATATTACAAAAAAGTTTCGCTGTACTGAATATGGAAATACCAAAGAAACAAATGTACAGGGAGAAAGTGTTCAGTTACTATGTTAAAAGCGTCATCTAAAATCTTGAACCATTAAAAATGCCATATTTACTTGATCATCTTCAATTTATCCCCTCACGCGAGGGGTAATTTTTTCTTAGAACAAGTAAGCTGACAATATTTTTTGGTGAATCAGTAAAGGTGAGATTTAGAAAAAGAAAGCTTAAAAAAAAAACTATCTGGTATGGGAATTGATCCAGTAGCACACAAGTCATTTTCTCACTTAATAAGTGAAATTGCAACATTATCTCCACCACAAGTCCCTCATTTGGCTGAAGCAACACTTGGTTGTTTCAAAGATGAATAACTGCAGGATCACTTTGTGCCCAAGAATTTCATAAGCTTCATGTGCAACATCACGTGAACCAAGGTTCAAAGGAGTCTTTTTCCTGAGCACAACACTGCCATTAATCATTTGCTTGGCTTTGGATGCCATTGTCTTCTTCTTATTAACAAAGTACTGGGTTTAGACTTGTTATGAGAAAAACAAAGGTAGGGTAATCTCATTTTATAGGTGAAGAAGAATGGCCAGTCTTGTAAACCACTTTCAAAGTGTTGTTTGTTGTATTTCAAAAGATTCCTTAATTACCAAGACTAATTGGTAACTGTGTATTTACTAAATTTATAGCTCTGACCCTTTGTATTTTGTATTGAAATTCATTCTTAAGCACAAAATCAACAACTGAACAAAATCTCAATCATACAAAATCACGAATAACAAAATCTGAGGTATAGGATATTTCTATAGGCAGAAATCAGTGATCCCAAGATAATCAGTAAAATATCCTTTATAGACATATTCATTAAGCATGAAATAAACTCGAATCAAAGTCCTAAGATACTCATATAACTTGAATCCACTGCTAATTACCTAATTAACTCAGAATAACTTACCAATTTTCATTGAAAGTGAAACAAAAAGTTCAACTTTTGAACAAATTGAACTCAAATCAGAAACCCAAACGAGCAAAAGAGAAAAAATTGAAGAAATTTTTGATCAAGCATCGTAGAAGAAATTAGTTATGGAACATACCTTCGAAACTCTTGCAGTGGCGAAAATAGAGAGAGACAGGAGAAAACCCTAACATTGAAGACCGTAGTGAACTCTGCGGTAATGCGAGCTCAATTTTGTTTGAAGTGGAGATGGAGAAGAGGAGTGAGGATGGAGTAGTAGCGTTGTCTTAAAATTTTCATAGGAAAAATGATTTTCCTTGGCTGATCAGGAAAGTCATTTTCCTCAAATGAAGAAAAATAAGCCTCCTTGGAAAATGTTTTCTCCATACTTTAATATAATCAAACAAAGGAAAATAAGAAAATGTTTTCCATCATACCAAACACACCCTAAAAGAATAGTTATTTTAAAAGTAAATGGTCAAAATCAAAACACATTTAATATATCACTTTTTCGCGAGCTTTTCACTTTTAACCATTTTTTTTCATAAATTTCACTTAAACTATACCCATCTATATTTATTTTCTGTAAAAGTTTTCCTTTTTAGAATTTTATTGTTTAGTTTGGTCCCAAAGTACTCTCTAACTTTTCTAAATTCCCCTTCTTTTTTTTTTTTTTTTTTAAAAAATTTATCTTCCACATTTTGTGGCCTTTTTTTTGTCACACTTTTTTTTCTTGGAATGTTGTCTAGAATATAACTTACTATCTTGCTTTTAGAAGTTATCTACCATTTATCCTTTCACTTTTTGAACTTTCATTCATAATCTACTTATAGCTTATATTGAGTTTTATTCCTGAAGTGTTGAAAAGGATTTTGTTACATCTCCTTTATACTTGATTTACCATATTTTATTTGAGTTGAGAATTTATCGAAAATAGTTGATCTCCCTTCACAAACTAGGGATAAAATTTGCGTATATGCCACCCTCAAAATTCTAGTTATAATATTACACTAGATATGTTATTATTGCGTTTTCTTTATAAATATTATTATCATTTAAAAAAAAATTGTGAAGTATGAGCAGGTCTGAGTATGAGTGTTTCACCATGGTATTTTCTATTTCTTTAGATATATTATATCCTGTTTTAATAAAAAGGGAAGAAAAATATCGGTCATATAGTATAAGGTTATAAGAAAGAACAAAAGTTAAAAGTTATGTTAGTTGATGGTTCCTTGTAATTGTTTTTGTTGTCTTCGAACATAGATATGTCAACTTTGTTAGAAGCCATACAACCAACAAAAAAAAGAAAGGAGAATCCAAATTCCTTTTTTTGTCCTTTTTTTTAAAACTCATGATAAAAGTATATTATGAGTCAATTTATATTACACAAATAGAATGATTTGAATCGGTTGTGAGAGATGCCTTTATTTTTTTGATGAAATTAATATCGAGTTTCGATTATTTGAAAAAATTCTCTATTTTAAAGAGATTCAAATGATTGAATGAATAACTTCTAAAGTTAACTCAACATTCAGTTTTTAAGGTTATATCTAGTTTAACTCATTAAACGAATCATAACTCATTCAACCTACTCAAAACTTCACTAGTTGAACAAATTACACATTTATCGATCAAAATTGGCACCTACAATTTTCCTACTATGAATTTTACATTAACAACAATATACCTAATGTACCGACACAAATAGAGTCTAAAAAATGTGGTGTGAACAAATGTTATTGGTCAAAATTGTAATCCACCAATTGAGGTTTTAACGCAGCTAATATGATAAAAGAAATGACATTTATTTGTAATGACTAATGAGACATCTTGATAATTAATACTAACACATAAGATGGACAAGGTCAACTTGTCTCATTTTCCTTCCTCACATCATCAACATACAATACATTTATATTGAAGTTGAAGAACGCATATCAAGTGTCCATCTTAGGTCCAACCAAACTCATCATTTGGCCCAACATAAATTTGTATGGCCCATTTGCATGAATTTTAGCTTTTTAGTTGGGCCAGCTCTCTCACAATGAAATCTAAATCCCTTTTAGAGCTCCCTTCAATTTTAACAGCTTCAAGTGCTTTATCTTTCAATTTTTTAGCCCCTTCCTTAACCAAATCATTATTCATTGACTCACTAATTCTCTGACCCAATACTATCGGGTCGGGCACTGAGTTTGGGCCCTCACAAACTTGGACCGATGTCTTCATATTCTCAACCAACCACCATGCATTAATGAATTGGTCGGCCTCCATGGGCCAGCCCAAAATTAGTACTCCTGCCACAATAGCTTCCAGTACCGAATTCCATCCACAATGACTCAAAAATCCGCCAACAGCTCGATGGCCCAAAATCTCCACTTGTGGGGCCCAACCCTTTATTACTAGGCCTCGTCCTGAGACTCTCTTCTCAAACCCTTCGGATACTGATCCAAAACCTTGTTCCTCTTGTTGGGCGGTCAACTTTTTAACTACTAAAATGAACCTCACTCCACTTTTCTCAAGCCCAATAGCTAAGGCCTCCATTTGGGCTTTTGTTAGTATCTTTTGACTTCCAAAAGCCACATAAAGAACAGACGCATCAAGACATTCATCAAGCCAAGTGAAAACTCTGTCATTTCCATCATCATCCGTGTTGGACTTCCCAATTCTACCAGGTCCACCAATCAAATTAATTGGCCCAATCGAATACACGCGGTCATGGCCGATTTGCTTCTTTAAAAAGCCCAAAAACTCACTCTCCAAAGCCTCAAAAGTATTCAAAACTGACCCAAAACTCCTACCATTTGCAATAATCCCATTCTTAACAATCTCCCAAGCAGGATCACCCTCTTTAAAATTCTTAAACACAGAAGGAAGGTGTTCCCTCATAAATCTTGGGCTTTTAGGAAGCCCATTAAACTCAACAAGGCCCAAATCTCTATACCCCTCAAAATTCCTCCAAATTTCAAAAATAATAGAAACCACCAAAGCCCCAGAAGTGTAAAAAACAATTCCAGGTACACCAACTTCTTGGGCCAAATCTTGGGCCCAACCCAAGACAAAATCATAAACAATAGCCTTTGGAGGATCTACTTGGGCCTTAAACCATTCCAAGATTGGGCCATGAAGTTTACTAAGCCCATCAATAATTGGCGCATTGCCGGAGTTTCCAATATCCTTAAGGTTTTCAACACCAGTGGGAAGCGATGGATGGCCGGGAAATGGAAAAATGAGTGTATTAATAGACGGGTAGTTGGCGCGAAGAGGATCAAGAATATGTACATTTCTTGGTGTGACTAAAATGGTGATTTTAAAGCCATGAAGAAGAAGTTGATGAGTAAAATCAAGAAGTGGTAACATGTGACCTAGTGCTGGAAATGGAAAAATTAGGATATGAACACCATTTTTAGAGCTAGACATGGTTGTTGAACTAAAAAAAAAGGTTGGTGATTTTGAACTAGAGTGATGTGTATATGTTTGATATATAATTTAGTGATGTTTCTTAATGGTGCAAGTTTATTTGTCTTGGTATTGGCATTATTTAAATAGAGTAGATGCTTTTTCTTAGTCTTTGTGATTGTGGAATTTTGTGGGGGTTTTGTCTGTTAGCCTATTACATGACAATGAACATAGGTGGACGCTCATCTTTTTCCAAAGCTAGTAGGCCACGTGACTTATTTCATTTCTAGTACATAATAAAAAAAATTGAAAGTAAAGAGCGTTAACTATTACTTTACTAGACAAGAAGGTGTTGCTCGGATAGTAAATACCCTACACTTTTTTATCTTTAATTTTAAGGCAAACAATATAAATTTCGATAGTTTGGTAAGAACACAAGCTTTACTATATTGATCATATTGAGGTATAACCTTCTTTAGCAAACATACAAGAAAAGATAAATAAGAATTAGCAAAAAATTAATAAGCTATGAGTATCACATAATTTAATATGATAGTATGTACAAGTAAAAATATTTAAGTAATGACTAAATTATAAAAGCTAAATGAAAAAGTTGGGCATAAAATTCAACTTTCTTTTACAAATGAAAGAATATGATGCTACATTATATTGCCCGTCTAAAAATTTATTTAATTGATTTTTGTCTTCTTATTTATCTTGAAATTTTTCCGTAAACTTTCTTTTAGCAATGAATTAATCAAAATGCTCTCATACACCTTTTCCCTCTTGGATTGTGGTAAATTCGTACGAGAAATATTTGCTTCTCTATCCATACTAGCATAACATTGATCAATTATTTATTCCTCCTAATCTCCTTCAAATATATTGTTATTTGTAAGATATAAAATCTAAAAATAAACTAGTGTACTTAAATTTGAAGGTAGCAAGGTTGTTTCAGATAGATCTTCAGTTTAAATAAATCATATCAAATGCCAAGTATATAAAAACAAATACAGTAATAAAAGAGTCATGCTGGAAATAATGAAGAAGAGAACAGTAAAGCTATCGACCCAAATTTTTTTATTTTCATGTATCTTAGCTACTTGCTCACAACCTAGATACACTTTCATTGGTTAGTGCAACCAAGACATTAGAAAACACAAGCCTCCTACTATGAGCATAAACATTTCCATCCCACTTCCTCGCCGTCAACTCCTCCCCAAGCTTCACAGCCTCCTTCACCGTCTCTGCTGCACCGACGTGCGCGGAGTGCACGATGCCATGCTCGATTGCCACGTCAGCAGTCAATTTAGTGCCTCTCATAACGACATCACGCCAAGCTACGGGCGACTTGACTTTATTCTTCACTAAAGTCACGAACCAAGCAGGAATTTTTAGCCCTATATCAATTTCACTCATGTAGAGAAACCCGCGGTCCTTCCGCATCAAAACATAATCGTGGCTCATTCCCAAGATGAAGCCAGCTGCCGAAGCGTGGCCAGTAATGGCCGCGATAGTCGGCATAGGTAAGTTGAAAAGGTCGAATACGAGCGACTTAAACTTGGAATCCATCAATTGTGATCGGGCCGGGTCAGATCCGGCCCAAGCTAGATCATAGCCATTAGAGAAGAATTTGCCCTGAGCCGTAGTGATCAGAGCCGACCCGACCGCAACTTCAGCCCTTACGCGGTTGAGGGCGGCTCTGATTGCGTCAATAAGAGAGGGATTGAGCCTATGCTCACCATCACCGGTAAGTGTTAGAATAAATACATTCCCTTGTTTCTCTAAGGTGCACATTTCTTTCCTATGATTATTATTTTAATATGTTGCTAAGTACTATATACTAATTTTATACACAAAGATGTATGAATTTTCAAAAGTGAATAGATTAAACTAAGTATGAATATTGACTAGTTCGTAGTTTGAATTCAAGATTATTATAAAGATCACTCTAAACTATTGATATTTTCAAACTCAATTATTGTCTTTTTGAATAAAAGAATGCCTATGTTGATAGAGATTAGCATATAGACGTTTCAACTACATGTGACATCACATGAGTTTGTTCTTTAAAGATCCAAATAATCAATTTAATATGGATTACTGTAACTTAATCTTTATTTTTACAAAACATTGAACACAAAATATATTTTAAGTTCACAAAAGATAGACACAATTGGTCTAAACAACCAAATTTGACCAGATCTATTACGTATATATTGTTTATTCACATTTCTTAGGTTACAACTCACTTTTTCTAATTCCAGGAAACATGCTGAGCACACCTCTTTACCTTAATTCTTTTTAGAAAAATCTTTTTGAGTTCGTTCTGCTGTTTCTTTTCAATAGAATATCAATTATGCATTTCTTTTTTTGAATAATACCATACTTTCCTGCACGTCACATGCATAAGTAACTTAACCAACCCTACAACAATCAAGAGCCTTAATTCTTTTTGAGTTAGTTTTGCTGTTTCTTTTCAATAGTATATCAATTGTGCATTTCTTATTTAAATAATACAATACTTTCCTGCACGTCACATAAGTAACTTGACCAACCCTACAACAATCAAGAGCCTTAATTCTTTTTAGAAAAATCTTTTTGAGTTAGTTCTGCTGTTTCTTTTTTTTTGGTAGCAAGCTGTTTCTTTTCAATAGTATATCAATTGTGCATTTCTTATTTAAATAATACTATACTTTCCTGCACGTCACATAAGTAACTGTTAAGATTTTGAATTGAGATGAGGAATTGACCATGAACAGACCATCCTAAGCTTCCATGGAAGCTCAGGTGAACAGAAATGAAGCTGGGAGCTCAAGAGGAAAGCATTGAAATGAAATTCCCTCTTCTTACTTAATTGGAAAACTCTACTGATTTTGTGATGTAATGTGTATATATATGCAAGCAGCTGAATCAAAACTAGAGAGAGAAAATATCAATCCTAACTAACTACTTATTATCGTAACTGCCACCTAACTACCACTTAACTTACACTTAACTAACTTAAGTTGGATTAATCTTAGTTGACTTAATCTGTGAAACGTGAACCTAATGTCAACACCCCCCCTCAAGTTGGAGGTGAGATATTCACTGACAACTTGCGTAAAATCTCTCAGTGTTTGGGTCCACTCAAGGCCTTGGTGAGGATATCGACTAGCTGTTTAGTTGTTGATAAGTGCTGAAGAGATATGAGTCCCTCTTGAAGCTTATCTCTGACAAAGTGACAGTTCACTTCTAAGTGCTTTGTACGCTCATGAAATACTGGATTCTTTGCTATGTGGATAGCTGACTAACTATCATAGAAAACTGATATTGGCAGGTTGCAATTGCATGGCTCAGTTAGTTCTTTCATTAATCTTTCCAACCAGACCAGTTCTCCTACCACCTTCCTTATTGCCCTGTATTCTGCTTTTGCTGATGAGAGAGACACAATAGTTTGCTTCTTAGATTTCCATCCAATTGGACTATCTCCCATGAGAACAATATAGCCACTCACTGATTTCCTAGAACTGGAGCAGGCAGCCTAGTCTGAATCACAATAGGCAGTGATCCTGCAATCTGTATGCTTTGAGAAGAAAATTCCTTGACTCAGATCACTTTTTAAGTACCTCAACACATGAAAGACTGCCTTAAGATGTGGTTCTCTACGTGTCTGCAAGAATTGACTCAGATGCTGAACACTGTAAGTGAGATATATTCTTGTGTGAGTGAGAAAGTTCAATTTTCCAATCAACTTCCTGTAATAAGTAGGATCAACCAGTGGCTTTCCCTCATTTGGACTCAACTTTATGTTGGTCTCAAGAGGTGCAGTTGTGGTGCGATATTTTGTACAGTCAAACTCCTTAATTAATTCTCTGGCAAATTTCTGCTGTGAAATCAATACTCCATCTTCTTTATATATGATCTCTAACCCCAGAAAGTAGTGTAGTTTTCCTGAATTCTTGATCTTGAATTGGTCATGCAAGAAAGCTTTCAATGATTGTATTTCTGCCATATTAGTCCCAGTCATTATTATGTCATCAACATATACAGCAACAAACACATTACATGTTCCATCCTTCTTGTAAAAGAGTGAGTAATCACTGGTAGAGTGTGAGTAACCTCTTGAGTATAGGGATGCAGTTAACTTTTCAACTAGCTTATTTGAGTCCATATAAGGACTTATTGAGCTTGCAGACTATAGTTTTGTCACTGACCAACAACCCTTGTGGAAGACTCATGTACACTTCCTTGTGAAGATCACCATAGAGGAAGGCATTATTCACATCAAGATGATAGAAATCCCAGCCTCGTTTCACTGCTAGGGCAATCAATGTCCTTACAGTGGTCATTTTTACCACTGGTGAGAAAGTTTCTATGTAGTCAATCCCATCCTGCTGTGTATAACCTTTCACTATAAGTCTAGCTTTGTATCTTTCAACAGAACCACCAGCCTTGTGCTTGATATTGTATACCCACTTGCATCCAATTGCCCTTTTTCCTGCAGGTAAGGGAACTAGGTCCCAAGTGTTATTTGCATAGAAAGCTTCAAACTCCAGGGTCATGGCTGCTTGCCATGTAGGGTTCAACCTTGACTCTTTATATGAAGAAGGCTCAATGTCATGTTCAATGTGATTTATCACCTGCTAACTGTCACGTGAAAGGGAAACAAGGAAAGGCAATTTGTAATTATAATCTTTCAGATAGGATGGTATAGTATGTGTTCTATTAGATCTTCTGACACGAAGATTCATTTATCACTGGTAAGGTGCTTTGTAGAAATGATGAGGTGGTGTCAGGCACACCAAGTGAAGTTGAAGGTGGAGATGTGATAGGTTGTGAGGTGTCAGTATTAGGAGCATGGTTAGATGGTATATTTGTAGACACAGGGTGGTAAGTATCAGTAACATCTGCAACATTCTCATCTAGCATATAAGCACCATCAAGATTGTTAAAGCCAGGTGTTAAGGAACTATTGGAAGGACTGTTCTTTCTTAAAATAGAACCAAAATTAGTATCAGGAAAATAAAGTGCAAAAGGGAATATATGCTTAAAAAACACCACATCCCTGGAAATGTGTACCCTCATAGTGGACAAATCTAGCACCTTGTATCCCTTAGTATTGAAAGGGTACCCAATAAATACATGGGGTGTGGCTCTTGGTTCAAACTTTTCCATATGAGTTTTGAGTATGGCAGGGTAGCAAAGGCGTCCAAAGGACTTGAGGTATGAATAGGTAGGTTTTTGGTTGTATAGGACTTCAAAAGGGGTTTTATTTTTAAGTGTTGTGCTAGGGAACTTGTTTATCAGGTAAGTGGCTGTTAGAATACATTCTCCCTAGTATCTTAAAGGTACTTTGGAGTGATACAACAAAGCTCTGTCAGTTTCAAGGAGATACTTGTATTTTCTCTCAACCACACCATTTTGTTGTGGTGTGTAGGGACAAGTTTTCTGATGCACAATGCTCTTACTTTGTAAAAAACTGAAAGTTTCTCTATTTGTGAAATCCAGTCCATTATCAGTTCTGATGGACTTAACCTTAGTATTGAACTAAGTTTCTATTAGTGTGACAAGGGCTTGAATGGTCGGTAAAATATTACTCTTACAGTGTAGGAGGTAGGTCCATGTTGATCTGTTGAAGTCATCAACCATGGTCAGGAAGTACCTTTGGTTGGTATGGGTTGGTGTGTGATATGGTCCCCATAGATCAATGTGCAGAAGTTCAAATTGATGTGTGGTTTGGTGTGATGAGTTTTATGGAAATAGGAGTCTTGCGTGTTTGGCCATGGGATAAATAATACATGTAAAAGGTTGCCTGGGAGTAAATGGACCAGGTATAGTAATCATCTTCTTCATTTTGCTGAATGGTATGTGACCCAGTCTAGTATGCCACAGATAGTCTACACTAGTTCCTTGGGATGAAACTGATGCATGAGAAATATGAGAACACAACTTTGAGTCTGAAAATTGACAAGTCTTAAGATTGCAAACATGTTTATTACTGGGATAAATGGATCTTACAAGTGGAGTAGAGTAGGTATTGACATCTTGCTTATTTAATGAAGACAAAATAGGCATGGAAAAAGTAGAAGAACATATTGAATTAGATGACACTAATCTAGGAGGAAGTGAACAAGTAGATGATGAGAAACCAGATGAGTCATTATGAGAGGTGGAATATGAGCAACAGGGAGGAAAGTGATTGTGGCAGCTTGCACAGAGGTAATAAAGCCACTTATTGCTCTACCAATCTCCAGAGGGCTCTTTAGTGAAGGGCCCTGCATGAAGCATGAGGAACTATTAAAGCTAAAAACATCTTTGAGATGAGAGGCCAAACAATGAACAGAAATTAGATTGAACTTAAAACTGGGAACAAACAATACCTTTTGTAGAGTAATTGCTGGACTCAAATGTGCATCTCCAATTTCAGTTACTCTAACCTTATAACCATTTGGCAAGGTAATTAAGTATGGATAGGCTAGGTTTCTAATTTTAACAAGTAGTGACCTATTATATGTCATGTGATTTGTTGCTCCGGAGTCTAAAATCCAAGAGTCAGCTGACAGTTTATCACATTTATAGGACAAATCACTAATTTCAGTAATAGAAGAGTGACAATCTAGGATACCTGCAAGGTTTACAACACCCTGTCCACTAATGAAATCATCCACTGATTTTCTGGGATCCATGAGGTTATCTGCATCCTTCACATGGACATTCTCCAACAACCTCAGAAGTTGATTATACTGCTCTGTGGTCAAGCTGTGTGCATGTGGATTTATGTGCTTGTTACAACCATCAAAGCTTCTAAGTGGTGTGCTGTCAGTACTTCCCATCACATTATCTATTGTAGGACTCACATTTTTTCCTTTGGTAAACTTGAAATCTGGTGAAAACCCATGTAACTTGTAGCATTTTGCCTCAGTATGGCCATTCTTCTTGTAATAAGTGCAAAATAATCCACTTTTGTTGGTGAATTGACTTGCAAAGTATTTCTCAGAGGGAGAACCATAGTACCTATATGAAGTCTTACCCCCATTCCTATAGGCAACATTTGCTGGTCCATAGTTGGTTCTGAAGGTCCCATTACTAGAACTGCCACCTATGTTTCTATGACCATAGATGTCGGCTGAGCGAGTGCTAGCAACCAATGAAGTGGACTCTAGATGAAGTTTATTGATAGGTCTCACTTCACGCTATTTTTATTCTCGGATCAGAATAGAAAAGGCTTGAGCTATGGTAGGTAGGGGGTTTATCATCAGTATGCTACCCTTAACCACTGTATAAACTTCATTAAGGCCTATTAAAAACTAAATTAGCCATCTATCCTGCTCAGCCTTGTGTAGTTTATTTTTTCCACCACAATTGCATGCACAGGTACACTGAGTATTAGCATCCAAGGCACTCATTTCCACCCATAAATGTCTCGCATTAGTGTTATATCCTGTGATATCTAGCGTTCCTTGGGTGATATTATTGATTTATTATTGGAGTTGATACAACCTAGCACCATTAGTTTGGTCATCCCTAGCCTCTAATTCATCCCATAACTCCTTAGCATTATTCACGAACTGTAAACTATCACTAAGGTCCTTGGACAGAGAATTCAAAATCCAGGAAGTTACCATATCATCGCACCATTCCCATTGTGCGAACTCAGGGGAATCAGCATTCGGTTTTCAAACTTTTCCATTGATAAATCCAGCTTTGTTCTTCACTGACAGAGCTCGAAGTACTTCTCTCTTCCATGAATTGTAACCCATGCCGTCAAATTGGATCGGAATGATCGAAGAGCCAGCATTCTCTGAAGGATGCATATAGAACACATTGTTCGAATTTGATGTTTCATGTTGAAAATTAGGGATCACAATCTCCATTGTGTTATTCGTCATTGATAGAGAATAAAAACCACGATTAACAAAATTTCAACTGATTGGGGAACTGGACTGCAATCGTGCAAAAAATCGAGGAATGTCGAAGAGAAATTGATTTGAAAAGGATGTATATGAACCTGTCTCTGATACTATGGACCTTAATGCTACTTTTATTCGTGTATTACCAATTTAAACAAAATAGAGTCCACACCAAAAACCTCAAATCAAACCTTGATGATGAATAAACCCAAACTCGGTATAGCCTTCACTATTTTTCGCCAACCTAAACTCGCAACTTGAACAAGCCTCAATACGACCCCCTCCCCAAATTAATAATTCGACCTCAAACTTTGTTTTTCCCAAACCCGATCATTTTCTGATCTATCTTGACGCCGAGATCGACTGGTATTGTACTTATCCAGTGGGTTTCATTGAAAGTTTGAGATTGGGATTCGGTTTATATTTTTTTTTTGAGAAAGTGGATTTCACTACTAATTTCTGGTGGTGGATGGGTCAATTTGGGGTAGACTTAATTGGGTTTTGGGTGGTGGACAACAGGAAGGGGTCAGGTTTCACCGGGGTTGACCGTTATTAATGGAGTTTTGGTCAGAAAAAGTTGATGATTCCGGCAAAGAATTTGCCAAAAAAATCTGTACCAAGGTGTTCTCCTTCTCTTTTTGTTCACTGATTCTCTCTTTTCCCTTTCACTGATTCTCTATTATTTTTTCTGAATCTTCTCTTTTGCTCGCTCAGCTCTTCCCGATTCTCACGATTTTGCTCTCTCCATGTGTTACTATGTGTGTGAATATGTGTAGATCAGCGAGGATCAATGTCTGAGTGCAATTATGAGTACAAGCTGTATGTGTACCAGATGAGTTCGTGGTGTGTGAGTTTGTGTTCTGATGGTAAATGTTTTTGGTGTGATTCCCGTGAGCTTCCCTATTGTATGTTGCTATGAGTGGATGAAAAATATTCCCCCTCTCCAATGGTTTTTTGCTGTGCGTCTATATCCTAAAAAGAGAAAAAAAATATGGGTATGGGGTAGGGGGTATGTGCTAGGGGGTGGGGGTATAGGTGTGAGGTGTTAAAATTAGTTAGAGGGGTTGTTATTTTTTGTTTTGAGTTTATTATTTAGATTCTTGTGGGGTAAATTATCAAATGGGCGAGGGTGTCAAAATGGTTAAGACTTTGTTGGATTTGTAATTATGTGGAAATTATCACATGGGTGAAGGTACGTGGTAAAACGAAATAAAAATGGTAAAAAATGATTTGGGGAGGGATAAAATTACGTGTCTACATCATCCCCTTTTTGGGTATAAACATAAAGTGTTTTCAGACAAAAAAAGTAGACAACAAGACTGAATTTTGTCCGCAACATTATTCAAAAGAATGAAACAGAAGAAAGGAAGGTAACCAAGTCTTGATTTTGGACATCCTACTTACCCAGATTATGAGAGGATCGAGTCACACGTATCTCAAAGGGTTGAAAAGAAAAAAGACTATACCGAGTTGGAGAGTTGAGTGAGGCCCTGTCGAGATTTTGATCTGGGGCTCTATCATTATATCAAAAATAAAAATTACAAGTTAAAAGACAACTGAAATTACAAAAGTCCTGTCTATGCAGCTTCTTTTGGACTCTTGACTTGAGTTTCTGATGCTTTCAAAATTGACAAAAGATCTGATCTTCTTTGGGTTGAACTTGAGAATAAATTCTTTCTCCAAACAAAATTTGATGTTGGAGATGAATTCAAAAACTGACCATGTTCTGTCAGTGGTACATCAAAATTTAAACCTGAATTTGAAAATCTTTACCCTATTCTTCAGGTGGGCTCCCGACTTATAATTTCTTCATTTTATTGACTTTCAGTTGCTTCACTTTGTTGCTTGACTTTCAATCTCTTAAACCTTGTTACTTGACTTTCAATTTCTTCACCCTGTTCATCAAGCGGGCTCCTAACTTTCAATTTTATCTCCCTGTTCTTCAGACGGGCTCTTGACTTTCAATTTCATCACCCTGTTCTTCAGGTGGGCTCCTGACTTTTTATTTCATCACCCTATTTTTTAGATGGGCTCCTGACTTTTAATTTTATCACCCCGTTCTTCAGACGGGCTCCTAATTTGCAATTTCATCACCCCGTTCTTCAGGAGGGCTCCTGACTTACAATTTCATCACCCCGTTCTTCAGGCGGGCTCCTGACTTGCAATTTCATCACCTCATTCTTCAGGCGGGCTCCTGGCTTTCAATTTCATCACCCCGTTCTTCATGTGGGCTCCTGAATTGCAATTTCATCACCTCATTCTTTAGGCGGGCTCCTAACTTTCCATTTAATTACCCTGTTCTTCAAGTGGGATCCTGAATTTCTATTTTATCACTCCGTTCTTCAAGCGGTCTCCTGACTTATAATTTCGTCACCCTGTTCTTCAGATGGGCTCCTGACTTGCAATTTCATCACCCCATTCTTCAAGAGAGCTCTTGACTTGCTATTTCATCACTCCGTTCTTCAGGCGGGCTCCTGACTTTCAATTTGATCATCCCATTCTTTAGGTGGGCTCCTGATTTTCAATTTCATCACCCCGTTCTTCAGATGGGATCCTGACTAGCTATTTTATCACCCTGTTCTTTAGGCAGGCTCCTGACTTTCGATTTCATCACCTGTTCTTCAGGCGGGCTCCTGACATTCTATTTTATCACCCCGTTTTTCAGGCAGGCTCATGACTTGCAATTTCATCATCCTGTTCTTCAGGCGAGCTCCTGACTTTCAATTTCATCACCTTATTTTTCAGGTGGGATCCTGACTTGAAATTTCATTATCTTGTTCTTCAGGTGGGCTCCTGACTTGCCATTTAATTATCCTATTCTTCAGGCTGGCTCCTGACTTTCAATTTCATCACCCTGTTCTTCAGGCGGGCTCCTGACTTTCAATTTCATCACCCTGTTCTTCAGGCGGGCTCCTGACTTGCTATTTTATTACCCTGTTCTTCAGGCAGACTCCTGACTTTCAATTTCATCACCCTGTTCTTCAGGCGGGTTCTTGCATCAATGTCAAAACTAGAACAAGCATTATCTTAAACAAAGATTATGATAGAGAAAGGTTCCATTTTTCAGAAAAGTGAAGTTCCAAACAATAGAAATTAAATTTTTGCCCAAGTTTATCATCAAAGGATTTTTGTTAAAATCACATCATAACTACTTGAAAAACTTAAACAAGGAAATGCATCTTCTATGGGTTAATTGGAATGATTCGACTAAAAAGTGTATTTTTTAGGAGTCAAAGGGAATGACCCGACTAGAAAGTACATATTCTAGGAATCAAGGGGAATGACTCGACTAAGAGGTAGATCTTCTTAGGAGTCAAGGGAAATGACTCGACTAGAAAGTACATTTTCTAGGATTCAAGGGTAATGACTTAACTAGAAGGTACATCTTCTAGGTGTCAAAGGAAATGACTCGACTAAAAAGTATATCTTCTAGGAGTGAAGGTTCAATTTAAGAAGTGTATCGCCTAGCAATTGAAAACTGTAATACCTGGACAAAGAAGTGTGTCTTCGAGGGATATAGGATGATGAATTATTACCGTGATTTGATTATCAAACCTGTGCAGTAAAATTGCTTCCTTCATTTGTAGAATTTAGGCATTGCAACCCTTGATATTTATGCTCTGAAGTTCTTGATTTGAAGGTAACATATTTCCAGTTATCAAAGAAAACTTGTGAGTTTAAAACATGGTGGCTGGTTTATGGCTTTGGCTTTTGAGGTGATTGCTCTAGCCCTCATCACATTTAATCTTGCTTCCAACCATTAGCATATGTCATTGACTTGCTGCAACACTGATCTAAACTCAGATCATTAAAAGTGACTCTGACACAAACATGATATCTCTGTTGTTGCTATGTTCTTCGGACACATCCTTTGAACCTTGGTATTTCCATGAGTTCCCAGACTTGTCTGTTGACAAAACTTCATGCATGCCTTATTTCGGCTCATAATCATGTCTCCTTCATGTGCTGACTTTTTATCTTGCTTTGTGTAATTGAAGAAACTAGTGGCTAGTTTTAAAATCTTTTCTCACTTGTTTTGACATAGACTTGACTCAAAGACAATATAAAAATGACAATAATTTTTTATTTGGATAATTGACTCAAGAAAAGAAAATAAAAATAAAGATAAGAAATAAAAAATGAATGTCCCCATTTGAAACAAAGAAACGAAAAATTTATCTAAAAATGACAGTCAACTCTAATGATTATGCCATGCATTTTAGATTATGCTGCCTGATCTTTCCATCCAAACTTTCTACCATTTGTTCTTTAGTTAATGGCCCTGAAACTGAGTTACTTCCTTGGGCCAATTGTAATTATAAACCTTATTCGGCTAGTGACACCTTGAAGGATTTTTGCCAACAAACCTCTCTCATTTTTCTTTCTCTCGGCTCATGATTGCCCTATGGTGTCCGTGAGGATTTCACCAATGAGATTCTCTTATTTTTATTTCTCTCAACTCACCATCGTCTTATGGTGTTCCTGAGAATTTTATCCAATAAGACTTTATGAGACTTTTTATTTTCATATCTCTCTACTCGCAATCATCTTACGGTGCCCGTGAGGATTTTCACCAATCAGAGTCCCTCATTTTTATTTCTCTCGACTTACCATCGCCTTACGGAGCCCGTGAGAGTTTTCAGTAATAAGACTCTCATTTTTATTTCTCTCCTGATTCATTATGCTGAGGAAGACAAGTAGTACCCAAAATGTGTCATCATATCCATTGCATGCTTAGACTTAACATTCTCATAGATTAATCTGAAGGTTTTTCTTTGTTTGTAACTTGACTTTTGGATAAGGTTAGAAGAAAGGATGGTATGAGGCCCAAACAACACTTGAAGTGGGGTGGTACTTACAACTTTTGGAATCTAATCAAACAACAAAAATTAACACATGCCCTAGTTTCTTTAACTAGGTAATTCTAAATTGTTTATTTGGTTGGACTGAGCCCAAAGTGGGTAGCCTACGTATCTCACCCCCAAGAGAGGAGAATCAGGTCACACATAGTTTCGACAACTTGTTCTCTTGCTTGATTATGATTTTGATTTTTTTGTTTTTATTGACTCAATTTTCTCTTTGGGACCTTTTTTGACACTATTTTTCTTGACAATATTCTCTTTTCTTCCTTTTTGGACGCATTTTCTTTTCTTTTTTTTTGAAACTTTTCTGACTCTATTCTTTTGCTCGACATTTTTATTTTAAGCTTTTGCTGACTCTATCTTGATTCCAAAAGGGGGTATGAAAGAAAATAGGACTAAAGCTCAAACGGGGTTAGCAAAGGATGATGCAATGTTTGGATAGCAGAATGAAATGCTTGTCATATCAATCCTTGAAAATGCAAGTACATATCATGCAATATAAAATGAAAAATGAAGATCATTTGTGACACTTTAATAATACTAACTTTAACTGAGCATGTGTATCACTTCTTCTTCTACATATTTTTCGGCGTACAACTCCATCTATGTTGTACATCCCTCACATCGAATGACTCATGCTTTTGTGAAGCTGATTTTCTTTCTATTCCTCTTGATATAGGATCATACAACTACCGTTTGACCTAATTGAAACATGACTTTCAATTGATGACCAAGTTATTCTTGTGATTCACAAAATAATTGCCTTGATTTTCCAAGAAGGCTTCAACATGGTCACCAAATATCTTAACACTCTACCTAATTTCTCAAATGTCTTTTTTTTTTTCTAACTTTAGCCCTCAATTCAACGTTTCATGATTGAATTGGATTTTAAGACCTGACTGAAAATTTTGCAAGCATGTCATTTCACTAGAATCAACATAAGATGTATTATGCAAAAAAAACAAATGAACAACTTAAAATAAGACTAAACAACAAGGACACCACATTTCATTAAAAGGATAGAAGGGTTTAAATAAAGACGATAGAGAAATAAAATAAGATAAATTCCGAACTAAAACCCTGAAATAATTCAAAAAATAGAAAGAAAAACAAAACAAACTACCAAACCCCTTCCTAGTAAGGAGAGAAGTGATGTAATACCCCAAACTTTTTCTTAAGCTTAATTTCATCTCTAGAAGGTTAAGGAATGACTTCTTAAGTGGGTGACATCTAAACCATATAGAGTTTCCCTAATTTTGAATTTTTATCATGTGGAAAATTTAATTAGCTTTCCAACGATATAAGATCCGCCCAAATCCGATAACCGGGCAAGAAGTTATGGCTAATTTAAGTTCTAGTAGTAAAACACCATCATTTTTGTGTTTGGCGCGTCGCGGAGAGGGTCTATTTAATAATTGTCAAATTCCAGTGGAACTCCACGATAGTGGCATATCACGCTGATGTTCCAGGTCCCAACTAGTGGGACAATGCGATGGCACCACGTCGCGGTGACCCTCAGAATCCCGTTTAGTAATTTCCAGTGAGCCATCGTGATGTAGCGCATCGCGGTGGCCCATAAAGTCAGGTTTCCTGTTCAATTTTTCCTGCTTCGTACATAATTTAAAAAGGGCACTTTGGACTTTTTTCAAGCCTCTTAAATCGTGTAAACACCTGATCCAAGGTCATTACAAGCATCATATACGAATTTTCTCAAAGATTCTATCAAATTAAAACCCTAAACATCCAAACTTAATTCCAAGAATCTCTTAAATTCACCATTAATTCTTCAAATTGATTCAAGAATTGGATTCCTCAAACTAAGAGCATCAAGAATATCCATTCAAGAGTACGAATAGAGTCACAAAAGCTAGAGTTCATCCAAAGCTTCTAATCTAAGGTATGTGGGGTTTGAACAAGAACTCTTCTTTCGTTCTTATGCCCAAAAATTCATTTTTGTAAATGAATTTCATGTTTTTGCAAGTGGGTCTATACCCAAATTTATATTATTTTGAGAATATGAATTGATAAGTTGTTCAAGTTTTGAACTGCATGATTATTTCTCTTATTTATGATTTAAATTGATAATTCATGCAATAAATTGCACATTCCTATATTGATGTGATATTTTCAAGTGTTTCCAAGATTGGTGTCATGAATTAATCTTTATTGTGAAATTGTGACCCTTTAAGAATATACATACCTTAAGTCCAAGAATGAATCGTTGATACTTTCTAAAGTGTTTCAAGAAGTTTATTGATATTTCCATGCTATTAAAGTTTTAAATCTTATTGGTGATAGTTTATCAAAGTTTCAAGAAAAGAGTTGATTTTGATCCTAAGCTAAGAAGAGAATCCACACCACTTTGATTTGAGTTAAAGGGAAGCATAAGTGGCTTCCATTACATACTTTTGAACTATTTAAGGTGGAGTTTCCTAAAGTCCTGAGCTTAAGTAAGAGAGTAGTATTTAGCACCGAGTTGGGCTTGATTCCAAGGTCTCATGCCCCAGAACTGCGAGCCACCATAGGACTTGATTTACCCCAAGAGGGTTAAGTTAGTGATCACTAAAAGTTAAAGGTTCTATTCTGATGGCAAGGATAGAGTAACTCTCCCTAACGTGGGCAAGACGTTGGACTCCATGTAGCTCACATAATTTATGTCGGTTAGAAGAAACTCCCAAGTTTACTAGAATCCTAAATCTTAAAGTTCTAAATCCTTAAGTTTTAGAGATGTTCTACTATTTTCAAGATAAAAGAAAGGGTTTGAAAGTATATTTATTTCAAAAGTTATGATCCTAAGATTCCTAAGGTCCTTAAGAGTCATAATCTTTAAGTTCCAAAGAAGTTCCTTGTTTTCATAAGACTAAAGTATATGATCTGAAAGTTGTTGCTTTAAGATTCCATCTAGTTCATAAGTTTGAGAACGAATGAAAATCTAGATTTAGAATAAAGTGTAATGACTCACGTGATTTATATAAATATATGCTTCTTATTCGTGATTTGAGAGTCTTATTCAAGCTATGTGAGTCATTACAATTGCATGCATGTTTGCTATAAAGATTTATGATGTCAAGTATTTAATTACATATACCCCATATGCTCAGTACATTCTCAAAGTACTGATCCACATATACGTCTGTGTTCTACATTGTCTCATAATGTAGGTTCGGGTGCTCAGTCTCAGCAGCGACAGTGATCTTCGAGCATCCCATCTATATCTTTATCTTTGGTGAGTCCTCATGGTTCAAAGACCTATATCTGTAGCTTTTCTGCTTTCATAGTGTTTTGAGCATTACTTTTAGATCAGTTCGAGCCAGTTGGGGGTCTGTCCCAATGGATCTCTAGTTTGAGTAGTGAGGCTTTGTCAGACTAGACTATCAGTGATGTTTTAGACTTATCAGTATGTTGCTATTCGGACAGTATTTCTTTGTTATTTCAGTTACGATATATTATGATAGTACGTTTGTTTTGCTATAATTATTCTGAAGTAAGAGTTGGGAGTAGTATCAGACTCAAAGGGCTAGTTGGGGCTAGTTGTAGTCTTAAACACCGTGTGACATCTCGGGATGAGATTTTGGGGCATTACAAACTTGGTATAAGAGCCTAAGGTTTAAGGAGTCCTAGGAAGTCTAACAATCCACGTTACGTAGAGTATTGATCATCTGTGTGTAGCGCATCACATCTACGAGAAAGAGGCTACAAAATGTTTAGGAAAAAGTCATCTCTTTCTTTCAAAATCTATTGTGCCTATTATTGTCTCTCTTTGCTATTAATTCATGCTCTGTTATTTCAGAAAATGCCTCCCCAATGAGCGAATGCCCGTAGAAACAATAACAAGCAACCCCAGCCTGTTGATCCCTCGAATGAGACTCTATCTCATGCTGAGTTTCGGGCAGCCTTTCAGGTGTTAGCCCAAGCAGTTATCGTGATTGTTTAGGCTAATAACTAGGCTGTAGTTTTGCCTCAGCAAGGAGGTGATTTAGATGCTGCTAGGATTTGTGATTTCATGAAGATGAAACCACCAGAGTTCTATGGGTTTAAGTTAAATGAGGACCTACAGTTGTGTCTCGAGAAGGTGAGGAATATCGCACAAGTGATGCATATTTCTGAGGAAAAAAGTATTGAGCTGGCGTTTTACAGGTTGAAGGATATTGCTTATGACTGGGTGGTTGCATGGAGGAAGAATAGAGGGGAAGATGCTGTCTCTATCACTTGGCAGGTATTCCAGGATGCATTCTTGGACAAGTTCTTCCCGCTTGAGATAAGAAAAGCAAAGATTGAGGAGTTTATAAACTTGAGACAGGGCTCCATGACTGGTAAGGAGTATTGTCTTATGTTTAACCAGTTAGGTAAGTATGCTCCTAACTTGGTAGCTGACACCCGATCTAGTATGATTGCTATGATCAATAGGGATATGGATCTTTCCAGACTGATGATGAATGCTTAGCAGATTGAGGCAGATAAAATAAAGGAGAAAGATAGAGTAAGGGGAACAAGAGGGATAGGTTAGAGTAGTATGATCATGGTCAGACTAAATCCCATGGAGGGAATCGGCCGCAGTTTTAGAGTCGTTTTTCTATGCCAGTACCTTCATTAGCTAGTGCTCCCACATCCAGAAGTAGGCAGGATCAGAGGAATAAGTCTTCTATGTCTAGACCTAGCACAATATGAGTAACAAGCCTAATTATCCCCCATGTGCTAAGTGTGGCAGGACTCATCCCGGTGAGTGTTTGGACAAATAGAGGGGTTGTTTTGGTTGTGGCAAGTTAGGCCACAAACTTAGGGAGTTCCCGTATACTAGACAGGGGAATAGAGATGCCCGACCTCAGACTCAGGCTATTAGTGCACCAGCTCCTTTAGCCCGTCCAGCCCCTCCTCAGGGTGCTTCATCCAGTACTGCTGACGGTTATCGCCAAAATTAATTCTATGCTTTGCTATCCCACCAGGAGAAGGAGGGCTCTCTTGATATTGTTACTGGTATGCTTCGTGTCTATCATTTTGATGTGTATATGCTGTTGGACCTTGGGTCAAGTTTTTCTTATGTGACACCATTGGTTGCTGTGAATTTTGAGATAAAATCTGAAAAGATCCCTGAGCCCATTCTAGTTTCTACTTCAGTAGGTGAGCCAATTGTTGCTAAGCAAGTTTATAAAAAATCTCCCATTATTGTTCTTCATATGGTCATATTTGCTGATTTAATAGAGTTAGACATGGTCGATTTTGATTTTATCCTGGGTATGGATTACCTCCATTCCTGTTGCTCATCTATAGACTGTCGTACCCATGTGGTTAAGTTTTAATTTTCTGATGAACCAATCTTCAAGTGGTCCGGGAGTTCAGTATCTCCTAAGAGTCATTTTATATCCTATATCTAAGCTAGAAAGCTAATATCCAAAGGTTGCATTTATCATCTAGTTTGAGTTAAAGATACTAAGTCCGAGGCTCCTACTATACAGTCAGTCAGTATAGTTAATGAGTTTTTGGATGTTTTTCCTGAAGATCTCCCAGGGGTACCTTCCTGATAGAGAGATAGATTTTGGGATTGACCTTCTTTCCGATACACAACCTATTTCTATTCCTCTATACCGTATGGCACCCACAGAACTTAAAAAGTTGAAAAAGTAACTCAAATATCTTTTGGATAAAGGTTTTATAAGGCCCAATATCTCTTCTTGGAGCGCACCTGTTCTATTCGTGTAAAAGAAAGATGGTTCTTTGCATATGTGCATTGACTATCACCAGCTTAATAAGGTCAGAGTCAAGAATAAGTACCCTCTTCCAAGAATTGATGACTTGTTTGACCAGTTGCAAGGTGCAAGCTACTTCTCCAATATAGACCTTAGATCCGTCCATCATCAACTTAAAGTAAGGGAGTGTGACATCCTAAAAATAGCCTTTCGAACCCGTTATGGTCATTTCGAGTTTGTAGTCATGTCTTTTGAGCTAACCAATGCTCCAGCAACTTCCATGGACCTCATGAATCGATTGTTCAAGCAATATCTTGATATGTTTATCATAGTGTTCATAGATGATAGCCTTGTTTACTCCCGTAGTGAGAATGACCATGCAACTCATCTTAGAATTGTCTTGCAAACTCTTAGAGATCATCAGTTGTTCGCCAAATTCAGCAAGTGTGAATTTTAGCTAAGGTCAGTAGCTTTTTTGGGTCATATTATTTCAGCCGAAGGCATTAGAGTGGATCTCCAAAAGATAGAAGCTGTAAGAAATTGACCCAAGCCTATTTCTCCGTCAGACATTAGGAGTTTCTTGGGTCTAGTTGGTTATCACCACCGTTTTGTTAAAGTTTTCTCATATATCGCGTCTCCCATGACCCAGTTGACCCAAAGAAAGTTAAGTTCCTTTGGTCAAATTCCTGCAAGAAGAGTTTTCAGGAGTTGAAGACTCGACTCACTTCAACCCCTGTGTTGACATTGCCTGATGGTACGCATGGTTTTATGGTGTATTGTGATGCCTCTAGAGTTGGTTTGGGTTGTGAGTTGATTCAGAAAGGTAAGGTTATAGCCTATGCCTTTAGACAATTAAAGCCCCATAAAAAGAATTACCCAACCCATGATCTTGAATTAGCCATTGTGGTTTTTGCATTGAAAATCTGGAGACATTATCTGTATGATGTTCATGTTGATGTGTTTACGGACCACAAAATATTGCAACATGTGTTTTCTCAGAGGGAGTTGAATCTTCATCAGAGGAGTTGGTTAGAGTTGCTAAAAAATTATGATATGAGTGTGTTGTATCATCCGGGCAAGGCCAATATAGTGGAAGACACCCTTAGTAGATTATCTATGGGTAGTGTGGCTCATGTGGAAGAAGATAAGAAAGAATTAGATAGTGAAGTGCATCGTTTGGTTTGACTGAGTGTTAGGTTGCTGGATTCCACTGAGGGGAATATTTTGGTGTAGAGTAGTTTCGAATCCTCTTTAGTTTTGAAAATGAAGGAGAAGCGAGACTTAGATCCTAATTTGGTCGGACTGAAGGAGTCAATTAAAGACCAAAAGGTAGAGGTTTTCTCCCAAGGGGTAGATGGTGTGCTGAAATTGCTGGGTAGATTATGTGTTCTGTGTGTCGGTGATCTGAAGAAGAGAATTATGGCTGAAGCATATGGCGCACGATATTTTATTTATCCCGGCGTTACCAAGATGTATCGCAATTTGCGGGAAATCTATTGGTGGAGTGGTATGAAGAGGGATACAGCTGGGTTTGTAGTTAAGTGTGCAATATGCCAACAGGTTAAGGTAGAGCACCAAAGACCTGGTGGTGTGATGCAAGAGTTTAGTATTCCCACTTGGAAGTAGGAAGTGGTAAATATGGATTTCGTGACCGGATTACCTCTATCGCGTCGTCATCATGATTCTATTTGGGTTGTTGTAGACAGGCTGACTATGTCAGTGCATTTCTTGCCTGTGTATGCATCCTATACAACTGAGGATTATGATAGATTATATATTCGAGAGTTGGTCAGGTTGCATGGAGTTCCCTTATCTATCATCTCAGATAAGGGTACTCAGTTTACTTCTCAGTTTTGGAGGGAGTTCCAGAAGAGTCTTAGTACCCAAGTTCATTTGAGTTCCACTTTTTATCCACAAACAGATGGTCAGGCTGAGAGGACCATCCAAAAGTTAGAGGATATGTTGAGAGCATGTGCTCTTGACTTCAAAGGTAGTTGGGATAAACACGTACCATTGATTGAGTTTACTTATAACAATATTTACCATGCTAGTATTAAGATGGCACTGTTTGAGGCTTTGTATGGTAGAAGATGTAGATCACTCATAGGTTGGTTTAAAGTAGGTGAAGTAGCTTTGGTTGGGCCTAATACAGTGTTTGAGGTGATAGAGAAGGTGAATTTGATTAAAGAAAGGTTGAAGACAACCCAAAGTCGTCAAAAGTCATATGCAGATGTGAGGATAAAAGATTTCGAGTTTAAAGTTAATGATTTGGTACACCTAAAGATTTCTCCCATGAAAGGGGTGAGAAGGTTTGGGAAAAAGGAAAAGCTTAGTCCCCAGTATGTTGGCCCCTATAGAATCCTAATTCGTGTTGGGAGAGTAGCCTATGATATTGAGTTGCCCGCAGAGTTGTCAGATGTTCATCCCATCTTTCATGTTTCCATACTTTAGAAGCACATTGGTGATTTCGTTATTGTGGATCCTTCAGAGAGCCCAAATGTCCCGACTAGCTTTTGTTTGAAGAGATTCCAGTTTAGATTCTAGACCACTAGATCTGTAGACTGAGGAACAAAAAGGTTCCCTTTATCAAAGTGTTGTGGCGAAACCAGACAGTTGAGGGTGCTACTTTGGAAGTCGAGGCAGATATGCGATCCAAGTACCCGCACCTCTTCTCCGCAAGTTCAAATCAAGCGGAAGGTACTATTCTTCCTTAATTCAGACCCTTTTCTAATTAAAGTTTCAGCTATATAGCTATTCTTAATATAAGTTCATACATTCTTTGAGGTATTCAAGAGTTTAGAATGATGTGGAGTCAGTTTAGCAAGTTGTTTCAGCTGTGCACACTCAGTTTTCTCCGTATCCTCAGCCTAGCTAGCAATATTCGAGGACGAATGTCCCCAAGGGGAAGATATTGCAATACCCCTAACTTTTTCTTAAGCTTAATTTTGTCTCTAAAAGGTTAAGGAATGACTTCCTAAGTTGGTGACATTTAAACGATATAGAGTTTTCCTAATTTTGACTTATTATCATATGGGAAATTTAATTATCTTTGCAACGATATAAGATCCACCCAAATACGATAACCGGGTAAGAAGTTATGGCTAATTTAAGTTCTAGTAGTGAAACACCGTCGTTTTAGTGCTTGGCGCGTCGCGGAGAGGGTCTATTTAACAATTATCAAATTTCAGTGGAACTTCGCGATAGTGGCGCATCGCACTGAGGTTTCAGGTCCCAACTAGTGGGACAACGCTATGGAACCGCTTCGCAGTGACCTCCAGAATCCCGTTTGGCAATTTCCAGTGAGCCACCGCGATAGTGGCGCGTCGCGGTGGCCCATAAAGTCGGGTTTCCAGTTCAATTTTTTCAGCTTCGTACAAAATTTAAAAAGGGTAATTTGGACTTTTTTCAAGCCTCTTAAATCGTGCGAACACCTGATCCAAGGTCATTACAAGCATCATATACGACTTTTCTCAAAGATTCTCTCAAATTAAAAATCCTAAGCATCCAAACCCAATTCCAAGAATCTCTTAAATTCACCATTAACTCTTTAAATTGATTTAAGAATTGGATTCCTCAAACCAAGAGCATGAAGAATATCCATTCAAGAATACGAATAGAGTCCCAAAAGCTAGAGTTAATCCAAAGCTTCTAATCTAAGGTATGTGGGGTTTGAACAAGAACACTTCTTTCGTTCTTGTGCCCAAAGATTCATTTTTTGTAAATGAATTTCATGTTTTTGCAAGTGGGTCTATATCCAAATTTATATTATTTTGAGAATATGAATTGATAAGTTGTTCAAGTTTTGAATTGCATAATTATTTCTCTTATTTATGATTTAAATTGATAAATCATACAATAAATTGTACATTCCTATATTGATGTGATATTTTCAAGTGTTTCCAAGATTGGTTCATGAATTAAGCTTTGTTGTGAAATTGTGACCCTTTAAGAATATACATGCCTTAAGTCCAAGAATGAATTGTTGATACTTTCTAAAGTGTTTCAAGAAGTTTATTGGTATTTTCATGCTATTAAAGTTTTAAAGCTTATTGGTGATATTTTACCAAAGTTTCAAGAAAAGAGTTGATTTTGATCCTAAGCTAAGAAGGGAATCCACACCACTTTGATTTGAGTTAAAGGGAAGCATAAGTGACTTCCATTACATACTTCTGAACTGTTTAAGGTGGATTTTCCTAAAGTCCTAAGCTTAAGTAAGGGAGTAGTATTTAGCATCGAGTTGGGCTTGATTCCAAGGTCTCATGCCCCAGAACTACGAGCCACCATAGGACTTGATTTACCTCAAGTAGGTTAATCTAGTGATCACTAAAAGTTAAAGGTTCTATTCTGATGGCAAGGATAGAGCAACTCTCCCCAACGTGGGCAAGACGTTGAACTCCATGTAGCTCACACAGTTTATGTCGGTTAGAAGAAACTCCCAAGTTTACTAGAGTCCCCAATCTTAAAGTTCTAAATCCTTAAGTTTTAAGGATGTTCTACTATTTTCAAGATAAAAGAAAGGGTTTGAAAGTATATGCATTTCAAAAGTTATGATCCTAAGATTACTAAGGTCCTCAAGAGTCATAATCTTTAAGTTCCAAAGAAGTTCCTTGTTTTCATAAGACTAAAGTATATGATCTGAAAGTTGTTGCTTTAAGATTCCATCTAGTTCATAAGTTTGAGAACGAATGAAGAATCCAGATTTAGAATAAAGTGTAATGACTCACGTGATTTATATAAATATATGCTTCTTATTCGTGATTTGAGAGTCTTATTCAAGCAATGTGAGTCATTTACAATTGCATGGATGTTTTCTATAAAGATTTATGATGTCAAGTATTTAATTACATATACCCCATATGCTCAGTACATTCTCAAAGTACTGATCCACATATACGTCTGTGTGCTACATTGTCTCATAATGTAGGTTCAGGTGCTCAGTCTCAGCAGCGACAGTGATCTTCGAGCATCTCATCTATATCTTTATCTTTGGTGAGTCCTCATGGTTTGAGGACCTATATCTGTAGCTTGTCTGCTTTCATAGTGTTTTGAGCATTACTTTTAGATTAGTTCGAGTCAGTTGGGGGTCTATCCTAATGGCTCTCTAGTTTGAGTAGTAGAGGCTTCATCAGACTAGACTATCAGTGATGATTTAGACTAGTCAGTATGTTGCTCTTCGGACAGTTATTCCTTTGTTATTTCAGTTGAGATATACTATAATAGTAAGCTTGTTTTGCTATAATTGTCCTGAAGTAAGAGTTGGGAGTAGTAGCAGGCTCAAAGGGTTAGCTTGGGGCTACTTGTAGCTTTAAGCACCGTGTGACGTATCAGGATGAGATTTTGGGGAGTTACATGTGACTTCTCAATTGCTGAGACTGACCTCTTAGCCACTGGTTTGTACATCAGCATGACTAGAGCTTTCACCACTGTCAATGTTCTGCACCATGATCAATTTATCTTGAATCATCTTTTCTATTTCTCTTTTCAAAGCATGACAATCTTCAATACTGTGACCCTGAACATCAGAATGATATGCACATCGTACATTAGGATCAAAATTTCTTGAATATAGGTCAAAAATTTATCCAAGAAGAGGAGTGATCATGCCCTGCTATACCAATCTCTGGAATAAATTGGCATACGACTCTCCAATTGGTGTAAAACTATCCCTCGACTCTTGCCTCTTTTTATTGTTTGACTTTGATGAAACATCGAGCCTAGAAGGGTTTTGATTAGGATTATGTGTGACGCTCTTAGTTTCCATGTTTTGCACTATGATCAATTCTTCTTGAATCATCCTTTATATTTCTCTTTTCAAAGCACGACAATCCTTAATACTGTAACCCTAAACATCAGAACGATATGGTTAGACTTGGATATACTAATATCTAGAATAGACTGACATACGGTTCTCCAATTAGTGCGAAACTATCCCTAATATTTTGCTTCTTTTCATTGTTAGACTTGGATGAAACATCGAGCCTAGAAGGGCTTTGATATGTTTGTGGAGTTGGAGGATGACTCTGGGAGTTGATGCGCACCATTGTGGGTAACAAAATGGTTGAACATATGGTTGTACACGGCATATTAGATATGAAGGTAGGGAAATAAAGTACAATGGATTTTGGGAGTGATCATATAGAGCTTGGGCATGGACTTGGGCTTGAGACTGAGGGTAATGATGACGTGGCCTTCTTGGGCGTGCCCGTAGTCCAACTACAATAGCACCTACATTTTCCTTATTCTTCTTCCCTCCAGTTTTTCTTAATTGATTGCAATATTGTCCCAAATGTTTCACGGATTCCTCATGTCCATCTCGCTCCTCAAATTTTGATATCTCAAAGCTTTGAGGAAGGTTAACACTTGCAGACATGCCCCAGTTTTTATATGAAACATCTTCTTTACCCGTCAGTCTTAAGGAACTTTTCATAGCATTTTCTGCACTCTTCATTTTTTCAACCATTTTCTCTGGCTCTTCTGGCATGCTAGGCTTCTTGTTAAGAAATTTTGGTGGTCCAGTTAACTCTAAAGTAGGCTTAAGAGTATAGCAATGATCACCAAGAGTATTGAACATGGTTCCATTAACAACATGTGGAAACACAATCGTTGGGCGGCTAGTCAATGTATAATACTCAGTGGAGGATTGAGAAACAAAATCACAGACAACATGTGGTGTTGGGAATACAGTAGGCTTATACTGAAGAGCTGGATAAAGAGTGGTGGAAGTATTGGGATGCTTTTGGCTTGGAATAAATTCTGAGTCATGTTGCAGTGTATCAACAACAGTAGGAAACTGACATTGCAATTTTGGCAGAAAACTTAAGGTACTTGTAGGATCAATAGCAGGAAATGAATGAGGGGCAACCCACTGGCCCAAGCTCGGTGTATTTTCGTCATTTATTGCCTTAGTTTCCTAATCTCTTGCTTTAAACTCTTATTTTCCTGACTCATTTTTTGATCCATGATGTCACTCTTTATATCCTTGTTGGACACAACTAAACCTTCCTTGGATTTGGTGTGATGTGGAGGACCAACTACAATTCCGCAATGCCACAAACCAACCAACTTAAACTAACTGAACAAGAGATAACAAACGTTTTAGAGTTCAACACTTTCTCTAAACCTTTTTTTTATTTTCTTTAAAAAAGATCACTGAACCCAAGAAGGGCGCCTACGTATCTCACCCTCTAGAGAGGAGAATCAGGTGTGTGTAGTTCGTGAAGTTTGACCACAAAATGACCGATCAACTCTCTTTCTTTTTATTTTTCTAAAAACTTTAAGAAGAAAAGAAAATAACAAATTGTCAACAGAATTGGCGAAAATCTTTTTAAAAATTTTCTGCTTTAAATCCTATACAAAATGAAACCTATGATTACCAAAGAATTTTTTTTGTGGGTTTTTGATTTTGAATTTCATATGACAATGAAACTTGAAACTATTAAAGAAAAATCTTTTTGTAATTTTCTTTTAAAGATGTATATGAAACACTTACTCTAAATGAAGAGAAGAAAATCTTCTTGAATTTTTTAAATAAGATCACCAAACCCACGAAGGGTTGCCTATGTATCTCACTCCTAAGAGAGGAGAATCAGGTGTGTGTAGTTCTGCAGATTGGACAATTAGGGATTAACTAACAAATTGACCCTAACTTAAGAGTCACGACCAAAGATAGACGATTAACAACATCAATAAAATCTTTTTTGAGTTTTTAATTAGACACTTCACATAAAACTAACACCAATTACTATGAAAAAATTTAATTTGGTATTTTTGTTATATGAAATGTACAAAACTTCTACCATTTTAAAAAAATTTTCTTTTATAAAAAGCTCCTATTGAAAAAAATCTTTTTTTTAGAGTTTTCAAATTATGAATGCTTGCTAAAGGAAACAAAGACAAAATCTTTTTGATGTTATATTTTTTGAGTAAATGAGTGCAAAAGGTAAAAAATCTTTTTGAATTTTTGACTTGTGAAAACAAAAGCCATAAAGAACACTAAAAAGCTGCGAAACTCTTTTTTTCTTGACTCACTTTGTCTTTTTTCTTTTTGAACTTTTCCTTGCCTACACACTTTTCTTTAATTCTAGCACATGTTTTCCCCAAATTAGTTCATTGAATGATCCTGTAACCCTCAAAGATGCAACAATTAGAACATACAGATGCCTTAGGGGTGAGTCTCCTACAAAGGACCAAGTGGGTCCCACTAGGTCTCAATATGAAGTAGATAAGCATGTCCTAAAGGCTGACCTATGCTGGGATCCACTAACAAGGCTGTTTGGGGGAGCGTATGGTCGATAGTGGCTGCGATAGCTTTCCACCCACTCCATACCAGCCGTTGGCTCCCCCTCCTAAAATAAGGATGACTCAACTAGAGGTCGTGTAAACAACGTGTACTACGAGACTTGTTGCGAAAGAAATGACTTGGGTTATGCAAATGTAATGACCCATTTAATTTTTACTAATTTTTTCATAATAAATTCATTCCTCAATATTAACTTGTGTCCAAAATAGTCAATATTTTATTTATTAGATCACCTAAAACTTTCTGACAAAGATTTTATCCTTCGGATATGTCTAGATAGACTCAAGCTCAATAAATTTAACTATTCATAAGTGATAATATCAATACTTTAGTTTGGAATTTCTTTAGGTGTGAATTAAGGTTGTACAATATCCCAAACACAAAGTTAAGTATAAATCTTTCTTTTCAGTACAGTTTCGATATGGGTTTCTATTAGGGCCAACTTTAAATGATCATATCTATTAGAATATAAGGATTTACGAAACCAATTACCTATCAAATTAAATATCTATGAGTCTTCTTTCCAACACAATAAACCGTTCCTAAATACGAATTCGAAGTAAAAACTTATGATTGTTTTACTGAGCACTGGCAGGCTGAAATGGGATTTTGCTGTAGCGAAAATTTTGATGATTTTTAAATCTAAATCAGCTTCAGCCGTATTTTAGGTCTAAAAATCCTAAATTTCATTTTCCAACCGTAGAGAGGTGATTTCCCAAGGCTTAAGGTGAAATTCCTTCGTTGTGGTAAGTTTTTTTTATTATTTTCTTCATCTTTTGATCATTTAACATCTTAGAATCTTTAGAAAGACCTTTAATTATGGAATTCTTTTGTGAAATACTCATGGGTGTTTTTAATATGACCTATAACTTATTCTATACTATAAATTAAAGATTCCTAACATGAATTTCATAAACTAGATTATGAATTTTGATGGTTAGTGATGAGTCCAACCCCATGCATCATTCTTCAACATTTGCTGCAAATGCTGCTAAGAAAGAGTCAAAAAGTACTGCATATTTATAAAGAGTCAAAAAGTACTGCATATTTATTTTTTCAAATGTGGTTGGCCAAAAAAAAATTGGTCAAGAAAGGTGTGTTTGTTGATGTCATTGATAACATCATAGGGAGGAAATTTTCTCTATAAAAGGAGTTCTCTGCTCCTTTGTTTAATACACCAGCACCAAGAAAAGAGAGGAAAAATGTGAAGAAATAGCGAGCTGTGTATTTCAAAGATGTGATTAAAAAAAATAGTCTATGAAAGAAAAAATAGAGTGAGCAATAATTTTAGTAAGGTGTGGTAGTCACTTTGACTACGGTATAAAATTCCTTCCTAGGTGTTTTAGTAAGGTGGGAGTCAAAAGGGGGTTATTTCTTTTGAGTGTTTAATAGTCACTTTGAGTCTTGTATTGTGGCTACGGTATAAAAATTCCTTACTATATTAATATGAGTTGCTCCTCTTGGTCCGTGTTTTTTCTCTTATTTAGAAGGGTTTTCACGTAAAAATCTTGTTGTCATTATCGCTCTCATTGTTCTTCTTGTTAAGCGTATTATTATTGTCATATTTATTGCTCTTTATTAACGCAATATTATTATCGTGGCGGAATATATTTCCAACAACTAGTATCAGAGAGCAGGTTCTGCTCATTCATGAAAATGATATTTGCGTATGAGATAGCAAAATTCAACAGTGAAGTTACACGCAATCCCAACAAGTGGTATCAGAGAGCAGTTGTTCCATTGTAGTTGAAAAATTTATTCAATTTTCTCAACAAGTGGTATCAGAGTCCAGGTTCGGGTGTGTCAGAATAGTGAACTGCGTAAAGTTACCAATGTGATAATAAGACGAGATCTGCAGGTGGTGCCTTATGTCAATAGTCTTCCTGGTGAGTGGTGGTCAGGCAGCGTGTCCTGTTGGGAGATAACGATGGTACAAGATGTTTGGCAGATCATGTGAAGTGACCAAGTAGTTGAGATCTACGGTTGATGCCTTATGTCAAAAGTTTTCTTGACAAGTGATGGTCAAGCGGCGCGTCCCACTGATTGGTAGTGGCGGTACAAGCGGCGTGTCCCTTTCAAATGGATTATCATTGAACGGAAGGTCACAAGTGGTGTGGTTTTGGTTTGAGGGAAGGATTGTTGGGAAGTAAATCAATCCCACATCGGAGAAATAGAGGAAGCATGCCCAATTTTTAAAGTATCACCCAACTCCATTAGTATGAGGCATTTTGGGAGGTGCCCGAAAATAAATCTGTGTAGGGTTGGTCCAAAGCAGACAATATCATACTAGTGCGGAGTTTGGGTGAAGTTACATGTGATCCCAAAAAGTGGTATCAGAGCCCAGGTTCGGGTGTGTCGGAGAGTGGACTACATTTTGTGAGATGTTCTCAGTATGATAACAAGAAATCAGCAGGTGGTGCTTTATGTTGAAAGTTTTCCTGGCGAGTGGTGTTCAGGCGACGTACTCCGTTGGGTAATAACGACAGTACAAGATGTTTGGCAAGATCTGTTTGGCAGATTATCTAAAGTGACCTAGTAGTTGGAGACCTACAGGTGATACCTTGTGTCAAAAGTTTTCCTGGCGAGCGGTGGTCAGGTAGTGTGTCCCACTAGTTGATAGTGGTGGTACAAGATTGTTAGCCGTGATAATAGCAGTGCAAGAGCTATTTGGTAGATCATGTGAAGTGACCTACTAGTTGGAGATCTATAAGTGATGCCTTGTGTCAAAAGTTTTCCTGGCGAGTGGTGATCAGGTGGCGTGTCCCACTGATCGATAGTGGCGGTACAAGATAGTTAGCAAGATCAAACGGATTATCATTGTAGAAGAGATCACATGTGGTGTGGTCTTGATTTGAGAGGGAGCAACCTAATGATTATGCAGAGCAGGGGGAGCAACCTGATAGTTATGCTGACAAAGGTTGTGCCAAAAGATAAGTTCGAGTTGAGCAAAGAACTTGTTGGGATGAGCTCTCTCCGAAAGAACAAGGATACCTCTTTCATATGCATAGGTCTGGAGGGGGAGATTTGATGGGTCCATCCCCATGCATCATTCTTCAACATTTGCTGCAAATGCTACTAAGAAAAAGTGTCAAAAAATACTGCATATTTGTTTTTTCAAATGTGGTTGGCCGAAAAAAAAATTGGTCAAGAAAGGTGTGTTTGTTGATGCCATTGATGACATCATAGGGAGGAAATTTTCTCTATAAAAGGAGTTCTCTTCTCCTTTGTTTAATACACCAGCACCAAGAAAAGAGAGGAAAAATGTGAAGAAATAGAGAGCAGTGTATTTCACAGACTGTGATAAAAAATAGTCTATGAAAGAAAAAATAGAGTGAGCAATATTTTTAGTAAGGTGTGGTAGTCACTTTGACTACGGTATAAAATTCCTTACTAGGTATTTTAGTAAGGTGGGAGTCAAAAGGGGGTTATTCTTTTGAGTGCTTAGTAGTCACTTTGAGTCTTGTACTATGACTACAGTAAAAATTCCTTATTATATTAATATGAGTTGCTCCTCTTGATCCGTGTTTTTTTTCTTATTTAGAAGGATTTTCACGTAAAAATCTTGGTGTCATTATTGCTCTCAATGTTCTTCTTGTTAACCGTATTATTGTTGTGATATTTATTGCTTTTTATTACCGCAATATTATTATCGTGGAGGAATTTATTCCCAACAACTGATATCAGAGAGCAGGTTCTGCTCATTCACGAAAATGATATTTGCGGTTAGTGGTACTATACTTGGTAAAAATAAAATGTATGGATTAAAGTATGAGGTAGAAAAATTCAACGATGAAGTTACACGCAGTCCCAACAAGTGATATCAGAGAGCCAGTTGTTCCATTGTAGTTGAAAAATTTATTCGATTTTCCCAACAGTTAGAAACCTTTAATTCCGTAAAGATGAGACCTTTAGCATAAAAACTCCATTAATGGAGATGTGTTAAGCTTAAAAGAGCTAATTAATGGCTAATTAACATTGCAGAATGATATAAACCTTGAATTAAGGATAGATTTAGTGGGTTTGAATCCCCAAGATATTTGTTTGAAGAGTAAATATTTAAGTACTCTTATAATTGCTTGATTTTTAGATGATTGATTGTTCCAATACATGAAAGAGGAAAGAGCATCCTTGTTGCAGCTTGCTTCTTCCAAAAGCTTGGCGTCCAGGTAGGCTAGGTTTAATGAGTAGAAGATTGTGTTATTTTATATTTTCATAATTTAGAATTGATGGGAGAAAGCATGTCTAGGCTGCGGGCATGGACTTGATGTGGATAAAGACACGAGTACTTAACTTTAATCCCAAAAACTATATTATTGATTGGTTATGTGATATTTATGATATTATGTGTAATGTGCCCGAAAGGAGATTGTTGTAAATATAGCATATGAACATGATATGTTTTTTAGTTGTTCTAGTGATGAACCTAGTTAAGTTGTAATGGTATTAGGTTGTATGTATTGTACAATAACATGATGAGAAAAATTATGCTAAGATTGAGTATTGCTGAGCATAGTAATATCTAAGGATTAAATGACTTAAATTAGTGTGATGATTGTATTATGTAGAAAGAGGTAGAGGATAATGATACGCGTGAATGTGCTAGTTATAGGTAGTGATGTTAGAACTCAAATTGCAGTATTTAAGAAGATAATAATATTTTTAATAATTAATGAGTAATTAAGGCTCCAATAGTGTATGGTAAGAATTAAATTGTAATTTATTTTATGATATTCTTGTTTTGATATTGATAAAAATACTATATCTATTGGATGCCCATGAGAAGCTAAATAAGTGATATTGATGGTTCATTGAATTGTGCCTATGAGTGACTTGTTTGATAATGATAACTCCTTAAAGTAATGCTATGAATACTTGTTGATTGACATTCAAACATGCTTGAAATTGTTGATGCGTGTATAAATGATTATTGAAAATTTACTTGATGGAATTGTCTTATGACTTTAAGTGTACTTGTAAATTTTGTACATTGTGTTGTATGCTGTGAGGTTATGTAAATTTGATATTGATAATACTTGTTTATGTTGGATCGGGTACCACGCCGGTACGAATATGTATATGTTGGATCGGATCCCACACCGGTACGGTACATGAACATATATTATTCCTTGCATGTCATGACTATTTGGGCAAATAAGTCCCATAGCATGTGTGTATATATTTATGTTGAGTCTGTGGATGTTTACAGTATGGTTGATACTCTTGATGGTTATGTGGCTTGTTTGTGCTTTGATTTGTTATTGTTACATTGTTGATTCATTGGGTATTTGATTGTGTAATATGTATTTGAAAAAGTAAAACTTTGTACCTACTTATATGTTGATTGACTTGCTTCATTATATGTGTTTTAATCGTGGCTTACCAGAGCTAGTTATCATTCTTTAATATTATAAAAGATAATTTAGTTGTTAGTCCGAGAGTTTAGTGTGGGTTGTTTATGATTACGAGCTTGTTCCTGTGAGTATGAGTAATAAAAAAAGATAAGGTGAATAATGAGAAATAGTGATTATTAGCATTGGATTGTGGTTGATGATGTGAATTAATGAGGCTAGAGTATGTTAGTAGTGAATATAATATTGATGGAGTTGGAAGAGTAGTTGGATGATGTAAGTTATATAGGTAAAGTATTAATGTTATTACAGTCTTAGTTGAATTATATTTCATTCAAGATATCATGATTTATTTTCCTTAATTCTATTTTATGATTTTATGGACTAACACTGTCGGCATATGATGCCTACCGGTATGTGTGGTTGTACTGACCCTACTCTTCTACATTCCTTCTTGGAGCGTAGACTGGATGCAGGTTAGTCCCAATTACTAGATGGATGACGATATTCAACACTAACTTCTGCACTTTCAAACTAGCAGATGTTAGAGTCTTTGTATAATTTATTTTATTGTCAGTCTATGTTGTAGTAGATAGCTCTTGTACATGTCTGGCCAAGTCTTGGGATAGTGAAAAAAGTTTTTGAAAATAATTTACTTATTAATATTTAATTTATGTTATTATATTTAATACAGTATTTTCTTAAAAACAGAAGTCTTCCACATACTTTTAGTTGGGTAATAAGGGTTCTCCTAGCTACTTAGAATAGCGTAGTGCCCGCATGATCCTTTAATCTAGGTTGTGACAGCAAATGATGCTAGATATAAAGCGGTAACACATAAGAGGAAAAACTATAAACACGTAGCAAGTAGACGATCAACAATGATAAAACAAATACAAATAATAACACAAACAACGTCTATACACCCATAGTGTCAAACTAAGCCGACACAACTCCAAAAATAAGCTCGAATCTTGAAAAGTTTCCCAGCAGAGTCGCCAGAGTTGTCACACCTTTTTTTTTTACCAAAAAAGATTATCATTTTAAGTTTGAAAGGGATTTTTATTATTAAGTGACAAAAAATGAAATTTGTTTCGAAAAAGATTCTTTTTCATTTGAATTTAGGGTCTTCACTTGACATAGGTCAGGTGTACCAAGTCACCTTTGAAAAGCCTTTTTCAAAATAGTTTGACTCTAAAAACTGATCAGCGAACAGAAATTCTGGCTAAGAAATTCTGTTGATTAAGCAGAAGGTGTTAGGCACCCCTCAATCCTATAGTTCGATCATGGTCGCTTCGTGGATTATATCGGCTAGTATGACACTATGAATGTATAAACCAAATAAAACACACAAAACAACCAATCAATCAAAAAAACAAACCAAGTCCAAAAAAAATGTCCAATCCAATTATTACAGTCCAAAATAAAATATACTGAAATAAACATAAACTATTCTAACTATGCTAGCTATGCTTTACCCGATGCCTCGGGCCTTGATCACGAGCCTCCTTTGCATACATGATACTTTGGGGCATTCTCTGGTAAATAAGTACAATGAGGGCATTCCCCGGTAAATGAATACAATTTCAATTCTTGTGCGATAAAGTAGAAAGAACCATTCACACACATATTGAAACTTTCAACTAAACTCCATTCATAAATTTGCCTACTCGAGCCTACCGTTTTCCTACCCATTTTGGTTTATCATGATTTTATTGCGTTTAACAACATCAATACTTATCCCGAATTAAACTATCATTAATGAAACAAAATAACTAATATTCACATTTATCAATTTTTGATTTTCACCCACTTACTCCTAAATTAAAATTTGTCCCAAATCAATTCAAGTCCTTCAATTATTCCATTCAAATGATTAATCAATCAATATCAACCACCATCCATAATCCAAACATAACCAAATCACATGAAGCAACATTCACACACCATGAATTTATCAGAGCAAGTATCAATAATAAAGATTAATTGAGAAGGGATTAGAAATGGACCTTAATGCTGCTTTTATTCATGTATTACCAAGTTAAACAAGACGGAGTTCGCACTGGAAAGCTTAAATCAAACCTTGATGATGAATAATCCCAACCTCGGTAAAGGCTTCACTAATTTTTGCCAACCGAAACTCGTAACTTAAATAAGCCTCAATATATCCCCCCAAATCAACAATTCGACCTCAAACTTTGTTTTGCCCAAACCCGATCATTTTCTGATCTATATTGACTTCCAGATCGACTGGTATTATAATTATCCAGTAGGTTTCATTGAAAGTTTGAGAATGGGAGTCGGTTTATGTTGTTTTTTGGTGGGTTTCACTACTAATTTCTGATGGTGGATGAGTCGATTTGGGGCGGACTTACTTGGGGTTTTGGTGGTGGACAACAGGAAGGGGTCGGGTTTTGCCAGAGTTGACCAGTATTAATGGAGTTTTGGTCGAAAAAGGTTGATGATTTTGGCGAATCCTTCACCAAAAAAATCTGGACCAAGATGTTCTCCTTCTCTTTTTGTTCACGTATTTTCTCCTTGCCTTTTCACTGATTCTCTATTATTTTTCTCTTAATCTTCCCTTTTCCCCGCTCAGCTCTCTCCGATTCTCATGACTTTGCTCTCCCATGTGTTACTATGTGCGTTAATGTGTGTAGATCAGTGAGGATTGATGTGTGAGTGCAATTGTGTGTATATTGTGAGTAAAAGCTGTGTGTGTGCCAGGTGAATTTGTGGTGTGTGAGTGTGTGTTTTGATGGTGAATGGTTTTGGTTTGATTCCCGTGAGCTCCCCTATTGTATGTTGCTATGAATGGATGAAAAAATATTCCCCCCTCCGATGGTTTTTTGTTGTGCGTCTATATCTTAAAAAGAGAACTGCAAACATGGGTATGGGGTAGGGGGCGGGGTATGGGTGTGAGGTGTCAAAATTAGTTAGAGGGATTGTTATTTTTTGTTGTGAGTTTGTTATTTAGATTCTTGTGGGGTAAATTATTAAATGGGTGAGGGTGTCAAAATGGTTAAGAGTTTGTTGGATTTGTTATTATGTGGAAATTATCACATGGGTAAAGGTACGTGGTAAGACGGGGTAAAAAAAAGTAAAAAATAATTTGGAGAGGGACAAAATTACGTATCTACAAGCTCTATAATAATTAGTAGTTATTACTTAAAGGCTCTATTATGAGATCTATAATGACTAATCAAACATGATTTTTGAAAATTAAATTAGAGAATAAAACAAAATAAAAAAAATCATGACCAAATGACCACTAGAATTCATTCAAAAGAATAACCCTGCTAAACGGTGTGATGCTGCAACACAAGAACTTTCGAGGGGGGTCATAAAAAAAAGATACTAATGAACAGAAAGAGAACTTACACTTTCATGCACAGTGCTTTAGGTATCTATCACTATTTTATACTCCTTCGTCTATTAATAATTGTCTATTATTAATTATAAAAAATGATATGGGTAATTTTACTATATCATCTTTTGAATATTAATAATATAGATATTAGGTAATGATTGTAACTAGTAATTAACAACAAAATGAATAAAAATGGATAAATTATTTTTTAAACTGAATAAATATTGTTTGAATATCAACTTTTGATATAGTCAACCAATGAAGATGGACTAAGGGAATACTTTTTTTTTTTGTTAAATGATGATTCATTAATAATAATAATAATAGTACAAAAACACTAGGCTGCGGAGATTGTGTTGGGGTCAATTGGTGTGAATAAAAAATGGAGGGACACAATTCTTTGAGGAAAAGACACATTGTTTTGGAAAAGGGGTGACTGTTTGGTCGGATGTGATTATTCAGAAAAGACATGTTATGTAAGACCCCGTAAAAAAATCGCATGTCAAATTCAGCTCATAAAGCTCCATGAGAGATTCCAACACTTAGAATTTTTTTGCTAAGTGTTCAAGTTCAACACTTACTCTCATTTTAGACCTCCTAACTTCGGGGATTTATTTGATGACCTTCCCAACCTCTGTTTTTAGATTTTCAAGTTGTGTTACGATGGGAAAAGTCCCTAGTATGTATTGGACACATTCTGGGTACACTTTGGGCTCATTTCAGTGGCTAACTCACTGGTTTGAAATGCTCCCGCATTCCGGGCGCATTTCAGGTCAAAAATTTCAGTCAACTTCAAACTATCATAAATTCCTGCATATAATGAAATGTGAGAGCTGCTATATATCAATAGAAATATCTTTGAGTCTTCTTTCTAATGAAATTGGTTTCATCCAATTTGAACATTGGAGTAAAAAGTTATTGTCAATTTACTTCAGCCTATCAGCCTAAAAACAATAGAGGACAACTGCGTCTTTCTCTCTTTTTCCAGGGGTATTTTAGTCTTTTCCACCTCTTTATATATATACACACAAACACGAGATTCAGCATAATTTAGCAACATATGCTTGATTTCTCTCAAAATTCATCAACAACAAGAAGAGGTTTGCAATTGGTGTTTTAATTTCAAGAAATTCTCTCCGTCGATCTTCATAAAATAAAGAACTAAGGTATGCATAGTGTTCATCCATGGATTTCTTTCATCCATGGAGCTCAAGAATCAAGTTTTAAGTTATGTATCATGAATATTTTGTGGTGGGATGATTATGTTCATGTTGATGATGTTAATTAAGTTTTTAATTCCATGAGTTATCTCAAGAATCATGACAACTAATTTATTTTGTAATATTATTCATATGAACTTTATGTTGAGTTTTTAAAATTGCAAGTTGGACGTTGATGATCATGTTGTTGGTTTTGAATGATTCCCAAGTTGGGATCTTTATGTGAAATCATGAAACTATGTTGAAATATAAGTTGAAGTCCATGAATTTGGTGATTTATACTTTGTGAAAATTTTATGATTTCACCTATGCCTAAGTTGTGCATGAAAGGTGTTTGATTAAATGTTTAAGAGAAACAAGAAGCATGTAGTATGGATTAATATGACCTAAAAGGTGAATTCATGCCATTGACCTTATGCTTGAATGACTTACATGCTATTGTTGTACAATGAATATGTTGTTGGAGTGTCAAGATGTAAGAGTATGAAATTATGATCTTGATTATATACATTCCTACCATGAACAAGATTACGTTAACCATGTACTTCATGAGATCCCTAACTTATTTTATTATGAATGGTTGATATTGATCATATATTCAAGAATGTCAAGAAGTGTCAGTTTTCTTCTATCGAGTTCTGGGGGTACTTGTACCCGAAAAATATAGCTGTGTGCGTAGAGCCATGTCATATTTTCACGATACTCTTAGTCAAGCCATGTTCAATAGACTTCAGTCAGTCTCATAACTTAGGAAAACTCATGTAAAGACAGTATCAGTTCAGTTTTACTCAGTACTCAGTAATCTACGTAATATTTCGTCAGTCTATGAAATTCAGTAAATTTTAGTATCAGTACAATTTAGTTCAGTATTCAGTTCAAACATCAGTAAACTCAGTCAGCTAACATAACTCAGTAGCATTTAGTCAGTTAACAGAATTGAATAGTGTTCCGCTAGTCATCAGAACTCAATAAACTCAGTCCATGTTCAGTTCAGTTAAACAGAACAATCAGTAACAATTCAGTTAATTCTAGTATGAACTAGGAAATCAGTTCAGTATAATCAGTTCAGTGTCATTCAGTTGGGAGTACGATTCAGCACCGAGCGAACCCAAGGATAGGAACTCACCTGCCAGTAAAGGGTGTGATTCTTAGAAGCAGTCCTTGTGTTCTAGAACTATGTAGCCAACATAGGTTGAGACTTCAATACCTATTAGCTGAGGGTAGATAAGGTAGATTAACCTGTCAGATAGGGTTCCCACCGTTCTCATTAGAGTACCTGATAGATGAGGGTCACTCACAACTTGTCCTTACCAGTGGCATAGTATTGACACCCTTTTAATCAGGGCAGAGATTAGATGCTAACTTAGTTATTATAGCGTATTTGGGGCATGTCAGTTAGATAACTACTTCCTACAGTTTCAGTCTCAGTCTCAGTAAAAGAATTTAGATAGTTCTTCAGGATATCAGGACTGTCAGATACAGTCAACTCAGATACAGTACGAAACTCAGCTAGTTCCATCAGATTTAGGACTGTCAGATACAGTCATTTATGCTATCAATTATCAGAACTCATGTTATCAGATATATCAATTATTAGAATTCAATTATCATTCATGATATGTTATCAGTAAATACATGTCATCAGTATTCATATTCAGTAGTCATGTTATCATGAGCTCAGTTTTAGGACTGTTATATACGGTCAATCAAATCAATTCTTCATAATCAGAACTATCAGAAACAATCATTCCTTTATCAGTAATATAGTATCAGTCTCCCAGTATTCAATAATACCGTATCAGTTCCTCACTTATTAGTGGATTACATATCAATATCAGTAAACTTAGTCATTCAGTATCTCAATATCAGTAAACTCAGTCATTCAGTATCTTAGCATCAGCAAACTTATGTTGTCAGTATTCAGACTCAGCTAGTTAGTATCACTACGAGTTTAGTTGTGGTTACGTATGTATGTATGTATTCTCACATTCATATCAGTTAGCATTGTTCATGCATATAAAACCCTTTGCATTTAGCCTACCTCACTCGTATACTTAGTACATTCAGTCGTACTGATGCATTCGTGCTATGGTGTTTTATTTGACACCATAGGTACAGAGGCACGAGGTTCAGAGCAGCAGTAGCATTGTAAATTTCAGTAGTCAGTGCTCCTCTTCATTCAAGGATAATATTATTATTACTTTATTACAGTATTTCAGATTAGTTTTTTAGTTCATGGAGTTAGTTGGATACATGTTCCTTCAACTCCTTATCCAGTTCAGTTAGAGGCTTTCGAACTAGATGTCAGATTAGATATTTAGACTTCAGTATTTATGTTTCTTTTTGGTATTGTTATACCATGTTTTTCAGATATATATCAGTATTGAACCTTATGGCCTTACAGTTTATGTTTCCATATATTTTATGAGATATTATGCAGTTTACAGGTATAAATATTAGTCATGGGTTAGCTTGTGGTCCTTCGGGGTCATGAGCACCGTGTAGCATTTCGGTTCAGAAAATTGGGGCGTACCAAATTTGGTATCAGAGCCTAAGGTTCAATAGTGTCCTAGAAAGTTTGAAATCTACATCAAGTAGAGTCTTGTACATGGGCATGTTGTGCACCATATTTATGTGCAGGAGGCTATGAGATGTTTTAGGAATAGTTTCCCTTCTTTCATGTCTCAAGATTGTGCTATAGTAAGTTTTTCTAAGGAACCCATGTAGATTCACATCAGGCTCCCCTAATGTCAACCTTACCTTATTTTCAAGGTAACAGAAATAGTGAAGCTCAAGTCCTAAAGATAGGACTTTCTCATGTAGTCCCTGGAGATAGTTATGGGATTTTCCACATGCTCAGACAATATCCCCTCAGTTCAGTCATGTTCCAAAGTTGTATAGATTTCATTTATGATCATGAGAACTCCTTTGTAAATTCAAATCCAATTTTTGATATGCCGTTAGATCCCTTCTCAGAATCCTATGATAGTATAGACCTAGAATTTAAGCATGGACCCAAGAGTTTAGCATTAGATGAGTTGGGATAGTATTATCTAGTCTGATTAGATTATGTATTCATTGGGATAGTTGTACCAAGGTAAATCAGGAGGCTTGAATAGTGTAACCTAGAATTTAATTTTATTTACTTGAAATAAAGCATGAAGGTATAGATGTGATATTAGTAGTATATGAGAAAACAGAAGTAGATGATGTGTTTAGTAGGATGGGCAGGTGTCGAACAGAGTATAAGTATGTGATGATAGATCAAGTGACCAAGTCAGACTCTCAAATTCCAGTAGTAGTGCCAGTATGTATAGAAAAGCAGTAAGCGAAGACGATTCCCAACCCATCCTCTTCTCAGTACAAAGATTTGTATTTCAGCTATCACGAAATCCACTCAGGTCTTACATATCAAATCTATGGTCATGAACTACGATCATGCACTTTTCTATAAATCATGTACGGTTTCAGTTCCCAGTATAAAGGATCTCAGTTTACCCAGCAGTATGAATCAATTCTATGAACATGGCTTATGTCCACATGTTTTCCATAGAATCGTGTGCGCTTTCAGTTCCCAGCATAGGGAGTCAGATCTAAATCACTCAGTGTCATGAATCATGTCTCACAAATACAAAAAACTCAAAACTTAGGTCATGCAGCTCATAACTCATGTACATGTATCATGCTTTACAGTATACTTAGCTTTCATGACTCATGATATGCCCCTACAGATCAGATAAATTCATACCACATCATGTAATCCTCAGTTCAAACCTTTTTGGTAAATCCATGCTCAGCTACCTCATGTTAGTCAGTCAGTCCCTTCTCGTATGCATAATACTCTATGGTCTCAGTCTAGCTATTCAGACTAAGTACAATTCAGTCTTGTATACCCAGTATTCAGTTACCAGTTATTCAGTTAATCAGATAAGTTAGTATATTTATGCACTCATAATCAGCTAAGTTCATACATTATGTCTCAGTTTCAAATCCCAGCTATTAAGTCACAATTCTGTTCGTAAGTGCCTTGTACACCGCCTTAGTTTTCCTTAGTATCTCAACTAAGTCAGTATTCTTCAAAGGACCCAAGGGGGAGATACCCTATATCCCCCGACCTTATGTGATTTAAACATGCCACTTTCTTTTCTCTAGATGAATCTAGCTGGAGGAAGGGTTACTTATAAGCTGACCCTCTAGCTCTAAATTTTAGTCGTAATCTATGTTCTTAATGGCTCAGTTTAGCCCACGATGCTCTGTCCATGTCACACGTTACAGATTCAGTTCAACTTATGTATCATGTTCCAGACTCAGTTATGTTCTCATATTTTTGCTCATGCATATTGAGTGATTAATCTCAGACTCATCGGTATTTTCAGTTCAATGTAACAGTCTTCCTTGAACTTACTCATTCTCGTGTTCAGATTTCAGTACGAAACTTGGTACCATTACCATTGCATATTCAGTCGTATGTTCATAAGTCAGTTCAGTCATGTATCCACACATCAGATACGTGTGGTCAGCTTATAAATACTTTCAGTCATGTATTCACGTATCACGTCAGTCATATAATCATGCATCAGATATGCATGGACTCAGCTTAGCAGTTGTGCATCAAATATGCATTCTCATTTTGAGAAAACTTAGTTCATCAGAACACTCAGTCCTTCATTCATAAATCAGTTATGCATGCATCAGATATGCATGTTCAGTATGATATATTTAGCTTGTCAGTCATGTTAGCCATGAAATCATATTCAGTCGTTTATGCTCAGTACTCACGTCAGTTGTCTTTTTTCCCCTTTCACTTAGTCTCATTCGAGGACGAATGTTCTCAAGGGAGAGATATTGTAAGACCCCGTAAAAAAATCACATGTCAAATTCATCTCATAAAGCTCCACGAGAGATTCCAACACTTAGAAATTTTTTTTGCTAAGTGTTCAAGTTCAACGCTTACTCTCATTTTAGACCTCCTAACTTCGGGGATTTATTTGATAACCTTCCCAACCTCCGTTTTTAGATTTTCAAGTTGAGTTGCGATGGGGAAAGTCCCTAGTATGTATTGGACACATTCCGGGCGCATTTCAGTGGCTAACTCACTGGTTTGAAATGCTCCCGCATTCCGGGCGTATTTCAGGTCAAAAATTTCAGCCAATTTCAAACTATCATAACTTCCTGCATATAATGAACTGTAAGAGATGCTATATATCAATAGAAATATCTTTGAGTCTTCTTTCCAATGCAATTAGTTTCATCCAATTTAAACATTGGAGTAAAAACTTATGATCAATTTACTTCAGCCTATCAGCTTGAAAACAACAGAGGACAGTTTCATCTTTCTCTCTTTCTCCAGGGGTATTTTAGTCTTTCCCACCTCTATATATATACACACAAAGACGAGATTCATCATAATTTAGCAACATATGTTTGATTTCTCTCAAAATTCATCAAGAACAAGAAGAGGGTTTGCAATTGGGGATTTAATTTCAACAAATTCTCTCTGTACAATTTAGTATAGTATTCAGTTCAAACATCAGTAAACTCAATCAGCTAACAGAACTCAGTTGCATTTAGTCAGTTAACAAAATTCAGTAGTGTTCCGCTAGTCATCAGAACTCAATAAATTTCATCCATGTTTAGTTCAGTTAAATAGAACAATCAGTAACAGTTCAGTTAATTCTAGTATGGACTAAGAAATCAGTTCAGTATAATCAGTTAGTTTCATTCAGTTGGGAGTAGGATTCAGCATCGAGCAAACCCAAGGATAGAAACTCACCTGCCAGTAGAGGGTGTAATTCTTAGAAGCAGTCCTTGTATTCCAGAACTATGTAGCCAGCATAGGTTGAGACATCAATACCTGTCAGTTGAGGGTAGATGAGGTGGCTTAACCTGTCAGATAAGGGTTCCCACCATTCTCATTAGAGTACTTGCCAGATGAGGATCACTCACAGCTTATCCTTACTAGTGGCGCGGTATTGACACTCTTCCAATTAGGCAGAGATTGGACGCCAACTTAGCTATTATAGCATATTTGGGGTATGTCAATTAGATAACTACTTCCCACAGTTTTAGTATCAGTCTCAGTAAAAGAACTCAGATAGTTCTTCAGGATATCAGGACTGTCAGATACAGTCAACTCAGATACAGTACGAAACTCAGCTAGTTCTATCAGATTTAGGTTTATTAGATACAATCATTTATGCTATTAGTTATCAGAACTCATGTTATCAGATATATCAGTTATCAAAATTTAGTTATCATTCATGATATGTTATCAGTAAATATATGTCATCAGTATTCATACTCAGTAATCATGTTATCACGAGCTCAGTTGTAGGACTGTTATATATGGTCAATCAAATCAGTTCTTCATAATCAGAACTATCAGAAATAATCATTCCTTTATCATTAATATAGTATCAGTCTCCCAGTATTCAGTAATACAGTATTAGTTCCTTACTTATTAGTGGATTACATATCAATATCAGTAAACTCAGTCATTCAGTATCTCAATATCAGTAAACTCGGTCATTCAGTATCTCAGCATCAGTAAACTATGTTGTCAGTATTCAGACTCAGTAGTCAGTATCACCTTGAGTTTAGTTGCAGTTACGTATGTATGTATGTATGTATGTATGTATGTATTCTCACGTTCATATCAATTAGCATTGTTTATGCATATAAAACCCATTGTATTTAGCCTACCTTACTCGTATACTCAATACATTTAGTCGTACTGACGCATTCATGCTTGGTGTTTTATTTGATGCCATAGGTACAGAGGCACGAGTTTCAAAGAAGCAGTAGCATTGCAAATTTCAGTAGTCAGTGCTCCTCTTCATTCGAGGATAATATTATTATTACTTTATTACAGTATTTCAGATTAGTTTTTCAGTCAACTCTTTATTCAGTTCAGTGAGAGGCTTTCGGACTAGATGTCAGATTAGATGTTCAGACTTCAGTATTTATGTTTCTTTTTGGTATTGTTATACCATGTTTTTCAGATATGTATCAGTATTGAACCTTATGGCCTTACAGTTTATGTTTCCACATATTTTATAAGATATTATGCAGTTTACAGGTCCAAATATCAGTCATGGGTTAGCTTGTGGTCCTTCGGGGTCATGAGCATCGTCTAGCTTTTCGGTTCAGAAAATTGGGGCATTGCATATTATTTCAGAATGGACAAACATGACTGTTCCTAAAAGATATACCCTTTCTTAAACCATTGCTTCCTTTTCGAAGGAGCATTTGATGTCTATAAATACCTGAACTTTTTCCTCAGGTAGAATAAAAAATTTCTGCATAAGAAAAATATTCTCTTGCTTTTAAAAACTATGTATGATCATCTTCCGTTGAGTGAGTTCAAAGAAAACCAGAAAATTTGAGTTACCGCTATATTCTGGTTGTGAAGCCATTTCATCCTGGAAGAATAATTCCGCAAACTCAGGTACTTGAGGGAATTATTAAGGACACTATGTGAATTCAGAGGACTTGACTTATTCTGCTTCATCTCTTTTCTTTAAAATACTAATTAACACACTTCTATTGAAAGGTCATTTTTGATATTGTGTTGAAGGTGTTAAAAATTTCGTAAGTGTTCTTGATATAATCTTGAACTTGTGTTGAAGTTGTTTTGTCAAAATACAGATTGTGTACTCGAAACAACAATCTTAAGGAAATAATCGTAATCTGTATTGTTTGGTTTTCGGAGATAAAGCTTTACACTTTCTACTCTATTTGAACTTAACAAGTGATTTGAAGACATAAAAACTTCATCACAAGTTAAAGGTCATTCGGTTAACGATTGAAAGTCATAAAAACTTCATCGTTAAACTAGAAACAAGGGGTGTTTAAAGTTGCCACAACTTTATAAATAGTATTTCGATATACTAAAGTTGACTATCTTTTTGTGACAAGAAAATGACAACTGACAGTTATGTGAATGATGCTAAGATGAGTGTGGCATTAATTAATGTTGCCACAATGAGTTGTACGAGTTCTCCACAGGCAATGAGACCCGCAGAGAATCCCAGAAAATTCACGGGTGTTTATTCTAAAAGGTGGCAACAGAAGATATTGTTCTGCCTTACAACCTTATGTATTCAAAGATTTACATCTGAGGAAGTTCTCGAGTTACCCGAAGGAACTTTGAATTAGGAATGGTTTGTCGTTATGAAGGCGTGGAAACATTATGATTTTCTATGAAGGAATTACATTCTAAGTGGCCTCCAAGATGACCTATACAACGTGTATAGTGGAATGAAGACACATCAAAAGAGTTGTGGGGCTGCTAGAAAGAAAATACAAGACTGAGGATGCTAGAACCAAGAAGTTCTTTATTGTAAGATTCCTAGAGTATAAAATAATTGACAGCAAATCGGTTGTATCTCAAGTATAGAAACTGTAAGTTATCATCCACGATCTCTTTGCGGAAGGTATGAATTTGGAAAATACCTTAGTTGAACATGTTAAAAATGTTCTTAATGTTCACATAAACTTTATTGTAGGTTTGATTGTGAACGAGGTGTTTCAAATCACGACAATAATAGAGAAGTTATCACCTATGTGGACGGATTTCAAGAACTACTTGAAACATAAACGAAAGGAGATGACAGTCAAAGATCTCATAGTGAAACTGCGCATTGAAAAAGACCACAAAGTCGTGGAAAGAAGGTCAAAAGTAAATTCTTCAATGAATAGAGCAAAAATTGTAGAAGACGACCACAACAACTTGAAAAAGCAAAAGAAAACTGGATAAGAAAGCAATCAACCTAAGAAGAAATTCAAGGAAAAATGCTTGATTGTGGCAAGATTGGCCATAAATTAACAGATTGTCATTTCCCAAAGAAAGGTAAAAAGAAGGACTAAGCAAATATGGCTAAATCCAATAAAGAAATGGACGATTTGTGTGCCTTGCTGTTTGAACGCAAATTGGTGAGAAATTCTTGAGAATGGTGGATGGATTCCGGTGCCACCCTCCACGTTTGTGCAAATAAGGATTTGTTTCCTGCATTTGCTCCGGATCAAGGCGAAGAGAAGATCTATATGGCAAACTCCGCAACTATAAAAGTTGAAGGAACAGGAAAGGTCTGCCTGAAAATGACATCATGCAAAGTGTTGACTTTGAACAATATCCTGTATGTACCAGAGTTATGGAAGAACTTGATTTATGTATCACTTCTTAATAAAAATGGATTCAAATGTTTATTTATTTTCGAAAAATTATACTTAGTAAAGGAGAAGTGTATGTAGGAAAAGACTACCTCACTGAGGGCCTATTCAAAACAAATGTAATGAATGTTGAAATTAATAAAAGTTCAGTTTCTTCTTATTTGCTTGAGTCTAATGATTTGTGGCATGAACGATTAGAACATGTCAATTACAAAATATTGCGAAAACTGATTAACTTAGAAGTTTTGCCAAACTTTGAGTGCAATAAATTAAAATGTCAAACGTGTGTGGAATGAAAATATGCTAAGCATCCGTATAAGTCCGTTGGGAGGAATTCCAATCCCTTAGACTTAATACACACTGACATTTGTGATATGAAGTCAATATCATTTCATGGTTGAAAAAAGTATTTTATAGCTTTTTTTGACAATTGCACTAGATATTGTTATGTTTATTTTTTGAATAGTAATATGAAGCAATAGATGTGTTTAGGAAATATAATACAAAAGTTGAAAATCAGTTAGAGAAAAAAATCAAAATGATAAGAAGTGATAGGGGTGGAGAATATGAATCTTCCTTTGCAGAAATATGTGTAGAGAATGGAATTATCCATCAAACTACGACCACGTATTCACCTCAATCTAATGGAATTGCGAAAAAAAAAATTAAACATTAAAGGAAATGATGAATGTCTTACTTATAAGTTCAGGTTTACCGCAAAACTTGTAGGGGGAAGATATCCTTACGACTAATATAATACTCAATAGAGTGCCCCATAGTAAGACACAAACAATTCCATATAAAAAATAGAAAAGAAGTAAACCCAACTTGAAATATTTCAAAGTGTGGGGGTGTCTGGCGAAAGTCCAAGTTCCTATGCCTAAAAGGGTGAAAACAAGACCTAAGACAGTGGACTACGTATTTATAGGATATGCTAAAAGTAGTAAAGCATGTCGGTTTTTGGTTCATAAATTTGAACATCCGAATATCAATGAAAATATGATAATCGAATCAGATAATGCTGAATTCTTTGTACACATTTATCCGTATAAAACTAGACATGAACAGTCTTGTGGAAAGGCTAAACGACCTCGAGATGAACCAAGTGAGGATGTACATAATGATGAGATTCTAAGATGTAGTACACGTCAAAGAATGTTAGCTTCATTTGCATCATATTTTTTAACATTTCTCTTAGAAAATGAACCTCAAACATTTAAAGAAGCAATGTCGTCTTTAGATTTATCCTTTTGGAAAGAGGTAGTCAATAGTGAGATTGATTCAATCTTAAGAAATTATAAAGAGACAGTCACTTTATGGACTAAAACAAGCACCTAAACAGTGGCATGTGAAGTTTGACCGAATCATATTGGCAAACGATTTTAAGATAAACGAATGTGATAAATGTGTTTACATTAAAGACACTCCATTAAAGACACTCCAAAATCATGTTGGTTGAATCTTAATTGCAACCAACATCCAATCCTACTTATATATTTATATATATATGGAGGGTGTAAATAATAATTTCGTATAATCTTAATCGGTTATTGATTTACCCAATAACCCAATAAAAAAAATCAAAATCAAATCAATAACCTAATAATTTTTTTATAAAATTATTAAAAAATCGTTAATCCAATAAAGATAAATCAATAACATTTTTATCAGTTTGATTTTTATACACCCGTAACTTATATTGCGATTTCTTACTTTATTAATTATAATAAAAAATGTGTTTGTTCATGTAAGTTTCATCAAAGTCCTAATCAAAACACTAATTAGAAACTAATATGAAACATTAATCGAAAAAATTAATTCATATTTTTAACACACAAAAAAATAAAAGAACTAAGTAAAAGGGAATGGGGGACCGATGAAAATTCTTCAAATGAAGTTTAGTAGTGGAGCTTAGTATGGATTCAAAAATGGACACTAGCTACCTTAATTTTTTACTAACAACTTAAACTTGAAAAAAAAAAGAACGAAGTCTTAATACAAAAATAAAAAAATAAAAAAAATAAAAAAAGGGCACGGCAGGGGCGGATGGCTGGGTTAGGGGTGGGGTGAGAGGGTTCTACAAGGGGGGGGGTGGGTTAAATTTAAAAGTGGGAAAAGTAAAGGTGATGTGATGTGGTTGGTGTAAGTTGTAATAATTTATTACAACTTACAAACACTGTTTGTAGTTTGTAATAAATTATTACGTTTTACAAACACTGTTTGTAAAACGTAATAAATTATTACAAACTACATGATTTGACATAAAGAAGATGTGATAGAACACTGTTTTTTATTTTTGATTTTCTGTGCAAAACGTAATAAATTATTACATTTTACAAACACTGTTTGTAAAATGTAATAAATTATTACGTTTTACAAACCGGTTGACCGTTAAGAAAAAAGTGGAAAATGTAATAATTTATTACATTTATCCTATTTTGGTAACTTTTTAAATAGGTGGCCTATGTTGGTCAATTTTTTTATTTTGTGGTTTATTTTGATTCTGAGTTCTGAGAAGTGTGAGGCATATGTAGGAATGTGGGTGGAGTGTGGATTGTGAGGGTGAGGTGTGTGTTAATATTATGTGGCATGGTGAGGTATCAAAAGTGTTATGCATTTGATTATTTTTATCTCTTTTTGGAAAAAATTATCAACTAAAAAAGTATATGGTAAAGTGAATAAAAATGAGTAAAAATATTTTCGGGGAGGGACAAAATTACGTGTCTACAGAAGAATATTGAGATGTACATTAAACTAGAGAAAAAATCGATTTTCCTATTGGGAGAATATGATTGATGCTCATCTAACTTGATTCGACTGGATGTCTAGATTGGTGGATGCTTGATTTTTTAACCCTCAACCTTTTCACTATTTTTGTCAGCGTAGTAGAATTCAACATGTGTGTATATATATCTTTCTAGTTTTCATTCAAAATCATTCTTTAGGGTCAAAATTTTTTCTCAGACTAGAATTAGTTAGATCAAAATCGAAGCTTTGTGACCACTATTATATTTTTTTCATAGTTTACAGGTCATAGATGAATGTCGGTTGACTTTAAAGAATTTCTTGTGTAAAGGTTAGGTTTAAATGTATTATTTTGATATCTTTATTATCTTATTATTTTATTTGAATTCACAGATGCTAGATGAATGTGTGACGGCTTTGAAAATTTTTTTTAGGTAAAGGTTAGGTTTAATTGTATTATCTTAATATCACTATTAGTTTGTTATTTTGTGGTAGTTTACAGTTCGTTGATGAAGCTTGATCGGCTTTGAGAAATTTTTGTGTGTAAAATTTCAGTTTAATTGTATTGTTTTGATATCACTTTTATCAAATTATTTTGTTGCAGTTTACAGGTGATAGATCAATGTTGGTCGGCTTTGAGGAATTTTTTGATGTAAAGGTTAGGTTTAGTTATTTGTATTATTTTGATATCTATATTATCGTATTGTTTTGTTATTGTTTACAGGTGGTAGATGAATGTCGGGCGACTTTGATAAAATTTTTGTGTGTAAAGATTAGATTTAATTGTATTATTTTGATGTATCTATAATTGTATTGTTTTGTTGCAATTTACAGATGATAGATGAATGTCGATCGACTTTTAAAAATATTTTTGATAAATATTAGGTTTAATAAATAAATTCTCCATATTTACATGCTCAGAAGATATTAAATTTAATTATTATATTCATCTTTATTATTTAAAGAAATATATTATTTAATGTAATATTGAACTCATTAAAGTGAGCTACATGCGCAAAACGTGTACCCCTAAACTAGTTTAAATATAAATAAGAAAATAATAGTATAGGGTGATTTGGACTAATCATTTTCAACTAAAAAATAGAAAAGGCTCTTAAACATTAATTATAAATTAATCAATAAAATATAGTGTTGTTGACACCTAATTTTTTCCCTCCACGACTAATTTAATTCTGAGTTTCTTTGATTTTTAATAAAATTAAAATATTTATTTCATCCGAATAAAAATTTATTAAATATATTTGTACGTATTTCATCGCTTTAAATAGTGATTATAATTTATCGTATTCAATTATACGAGATTTTATAATTTTGTTAATTAAATATTTATTTTATAAAATATCGGATTTTAATCAAGGCTTATAGATACAAATGATTAAAGTTTTGATTTAAATATAGTTTTACTCTCAAAAAATAATTTATTCGTATAAATATGTGTTTAATTTTATAAAATCAAGAAGCCCGAGATTAAAGGAAGTATTAATTCGCATCGAATTTCAATTTAATTTAGCCAATCTATTATATTTGGCCATAATTGAAATCAAATTGGCCATAATTGTAATGCAATTCGTCAATTGATTTGTAATTTGGTCAAAATTAAATAAATGTGGCTAAATTTTAAATCCTAATTGGGGTTATATTTTAAATAACCCTAAAATTCCCAAAAACTCTCATAACTTCTACCTAATTCCACAAAAAAATAATTTCAAATTGTACTACATTGTACTATTTCCCCCCAACTTTGTCTTTTCCCAATTTTAAAATTCAAAAGTTGTACTACATTGTACAATTTCCCCCCACATTATCTTCCACCTCACCTTATCTTCAATTTTAAAATTCAAAAAACACCCTTAATTGCTTTTTCTCCCACATTGGTGGATGACAAGAAATAAATCTTCATCCTTTCCTATAAATACCTTTCTCCCACATTGGTGGAAGAGAGGAAAAAAATCTCATTCTTCCCTATAAATACTACTACTACTTTGGTAGAAAAGGGGGAAAAGGAAGAAAAAAAAAGAGGCTAGAAAGGTGAAAAACTCCTTTTGAGAAAAATAGTTATTTTTATTTAGTAAAAATTCTTGTTTCATAGAGTTGGTCGGCTAATCAAAATTTTTGAGTCGTCGGTGACGTTTTTCGGTGGTGGTTGATTCCGACGAAACTCGTAGTCTTGTTTTGCTGCCCCCCAAAAGGTAAACACAC
>NC_061121.1:8524537-8537005 GCF_002878395.1 Capsicum annuum
ACTTTATTCTTTGATTATTTTGGATAAAGTTTCAATCTTTGTTTAAAAGATGTATTTATGCTTTGTTTAAACTCATTGTTATTGGATATATTTGTTTTTAGCATGTAAAGTTATTTTCTTTATGTTGAAAAGAATAGTTAATGTTGAATGTTTCGCCTTTTTACCTTATTCTTTGATTATTTTGGATAAAGTTTAGATCTTTGCTTGAAAAACATAATCATGTCTTGTTTAAACTCATTGTTGTTGAATATGTTTATTTTTAGCATGTAAAGTTATTTTCTTTATGTTGAAAAGAATAATTAATATTGATTGTTTTGCCTTTTGACCTTATTCTTTGATTATTTTGGATAAAGTTTAGATCTTTACATGAAAAGACATACCCATGTCTTGTTTAAACTCATTATTGGTAGATATATTTATTTTTAGCATGTAAAGTTATTTTCTTTATGTTGAAAAAAATGGTTAATATTGATTGTTTTTCCTTTTGACTTATTCTTTGATTGTCATGTATAAAGTTTTGATCTTTGCTCAAAGGCGAACTCATGCCTTGTTTAAATTTATTGTTGGCCGATATATTTGTTTTAACATGTAAGTTGTTTTTTTTTATGTTGAAAAAATAGTTACTATTGTTTGTTTCGCCTTAATAAAAAGAGTAATTGATTAAATCAAGAATTTGTCATTTGCTTGTTAATTATTTTAAGGGATCTCCAAAATCATCGTATAAGAGATGAAGTGATAGCTTTATTTTTCATCCACTATGTTTATTTTTTTTCTTTTTTTTCCACATGTTTTTAAATTTTTCAAAATGATGAGAAAGTTCGGATTTTTGTGGCTAAATAGAATTATTTAGATATTTCCGAGTCATGTATAGTATGATTGTAAAAAAAATATTTCACTTTTGGAAATGCTAACTTTTATTCTAAATTTTTTACTCCCTTTGGATTGTTATATGTGCTCTTTGTGAGTGTAAAGATTTGATTCATGTCTCTCTTTTATTCATAATATCAAAAGAGAATCAACAATTTCTTAGAAATAAAAATCATAGGTCGTTACACGTTTTTCAATAAGATGTTGGTTGTAATTTATATGTATGAATTTTCGTTAGTGTCGCCTTAACTGAAATTTAAAGATTCTCTTTCTTGAAAAGTTATCCTTTATTTTCTTTTGTTATATGGATTGGTGTCTATGTTTGTTCAATTCTAGAAATCATGAGTATTTTTCCTGTTGCCTCATCCTTTTACTTTCGCAAGCTTACGTTGTTTGTTTCTCGCAATAATTCATTGAATATGACCTTCTTCCTTTTACCTTTATTCATTCTTAATATGAATATAAATCATGAGGCATGTAAATGAGTGTCTTTGCTTTGCATTTTTTACTTGTTGACTCTCCTTCTTGTGCAAGTGTGCTTATTCTTGTCATTCAAAAATTGGTTCTTGATAGTTTCTTTTACTTTGAAATATGTCACTTTTATGCCTTGTATTAATTTCTTTATCTTTTCTTTGCATGCAAAAAATATCTTGAGTCCAAATGAACTTCTCTCCTCTTGCATTTCGTAATGGATAAATGGGGCTCACCCCTTTGAGTCAAGTTCAAAGTTTAAACCCAAGGTCTACTACATGATGTGTGGGTGTGCTAGAAGATAGACGAAGAAGGAAAATAGGTCAAAACTAATTGATAAGGTCACTAAGAGACTTGAAAAGTCTCAATTTTTATTGTTGTCTTCTTTTTATTTATTTATTTAATAATTTATTTATTCATTCATTTCGGCCTCGAAGCCAAAGTTGTATTTAATACAGGTGGAGCAAGACTCGAGCCAAAGTCTCAAAAAATAATTTAGGACAGGTGAAATGGGTCGGAAGCCCAACTAGACTAGGACAGGTCTCGTTGATTTGGGCCCAATGGCCTAAATCCTTTACTTTCTCCTCCCTTCCCCTTTTATGTGTTTATTCGTTTATTAGTTTTGTTTAGACTTAGTTAAAATCCCTACTAAGTCGCCTAAATCTATTTTACGCATTTTTTAAAAAAATCAAATCACTATTTCAACAAATTAATCTTTTCAGAAGTTAATCAAAAGATGTTTTCAAATAGTTCGGATAATCGCAAGTTGGCGGACGTTTTAGGTGCCTAACACCTTCCTAAAACGTTAATAAGAACCACTTACTCAAAATGCCTTAACTTAAACGATTTTTCTGTTTTGAATCGTCTAAGTACATTTAAAAATTTCTTAATTCCTTTTCAAAATTAAGTGGTGACTCTTTCAAAAGTAAAAAATTTCTCCGCAAAACAGAAATGGCAACTCTGCTGGGGATTTGTAACTAGGTTCTAACAAAATGTTTGATTTCGTCTTTTGATTAGCTGTTTATGTGTTTATATGTTTTGATTCTATAAAGTTTAACTATCGCATCTCATGGCATATTCCTGCCTTATTTAAACTGTTTTGGGGTTTCGTGGATGTCCCTGCCCCTATTCTTCAATTCCAAAATGTGTTGGAAATACGAACGGCTTATTAGCACATGAGTCGTCTGATGGCTATTCGTATTTTCAAACTCAAGTTGTCCGCTTGAGAACCAATGTTCAAACCTACTCTAGACACCTAGGATAGAACGAAACCAAAACCCTATTTAGGCATGAGCCTAGGATAACCCAATACCGGAGAGGGTATTGGGCCTATTAGAAAACCTGTCCTGCGTCCATTGACCCCGAGTCAATTATAGACGAATCTTATTTATGTGTTGAAGAAAATCTATGCCTATCCAATTCAATCCATTATCCTTTGGGGTCGGGAAAAAGTTTGATTTGCTTACTTTTGTAAGAAGAATTGAAGCAATTTAAGCAAGAAATTGATCGATTTGGGAGGTTGCATCTAAGGCACAGTTTGAACGTCAATGAATGTCATCAATATAAGAAATGGATGAAGCTAAGAAGGCGAAGGCTGATAGAAGAAGCACTCAGGAGTTAGTATTTTCTATCCCCTGTGTGGGAACGTGTCTTCTTTCATGTTATTTCCCTTTCCCTAAAGATTGTATCCCTCTTTTGTTATATTTTATAGGAATTTATGCCCTTTTAGTGTCTATAAAAGTTGGGGGATAATGGATTGACCTTAAGCAAGAATATATTTTTCTTCAAAAATCGTTAGGCCCAAACCCTTGGCTCAAAAGGGTCACTCCAGTTAGGATACGCATTATTATAATATTCTTATGTGTTTATGTGCGTTTGTTTGGATCAAAGACAAGTTTATCCGCTATGTTCCTATAGATGGATTTGGCTATGACACAAACAACTCTACATGGCTATTTCTTGTCAAGTATTTTGCATTTCTTATCACATGTGGAAACTAACACATTTGCCTTTGAGTTGTTTTACTTTACAGATAATAGAAAACTACTCCGTGTTGAAATAAGCTGGCCGAACATCCTTACTTCACCTGGTCAAAAGCGCACAAAATCCCATCTTCTAACCATCATTCAATAATGACTGGAAATGACGAAGAAAATACATTGACCATCAGGGACAATTTAATAGCGAAACAGAGTGATATAATTGTGGAACTCAAAAGAAAGCTAGAAATGCTTCAGGAGGAAATAAATCGTACTCGAGATTTGGCTAACCTGTCCATCACTATCAATGCTCCCATTCTAGGAGGACACGGGACTCCACTCCAAATCCCTCCCCTCAGTATGCCTATTCTCGGGGATCATCCAAATAACATATCGTCCGTCTATGCTTCTCCATTTGTCCAAAATACCAATTGTGAAAATAACCCAGATGCTTACCATAAAAAAAATCCAGCCCTCGCCCCAAAAAATCCTTCTCTGAATCTACAAAATTCATTCCCAAATCCCCAGAACCCATTGGTAAATCCACAAAATCCATCCCCATATCTACCAAATCTATCTCCGAACCCACAAACTTTATTTCTGAATCCGCAGAATCCATCCCAGATCCCACCAAGCTACTTTCAAATTCCATAAAACTTTTCCAGTTTCCAAAACGTTCTCCCCACCCACCAACCAACTTCTTTTCATCCACAAAATCAAGACGCCTTTCCAAATCCTTCTCATATCATCATATCCCCTGACATCTATAATTTTTTTCATAATCCTGAGGTGGACCATTACGAGGAAAAGAAGAAAGAGTGGAGGACCGAGCATGAAATAAAGTTGATAGCTATGAATGAAGAGATCATGAGGATCAAGGAATCTCATGGAGCAGGGAATAACGATGGGTTAGGTTACGATGATTTATGTGTTCACCCTGAAATAGATCTACCAGAAGGGTATAAAGTCCTTAAATTTGAAGTGTTTGACGGCATCAAAAATCCAATGGCCCATCTGAGAAGGTATTGTGATCATGGTGGGAGTAGGGAAAAATGAGGCATTATTGATGCGCTTATTCAGCTGAAACCTAAGTGGCGAAGCCTTAGATTGGTTCACATCTCAAAAACTAAAAAAATGGACTAGTTGGAGGGCATTGGCCAAAAGTTTCCTTAATAGGTTTGCATTCAACATTGAAATAGTCCCTGACCGATATTCATTAGATCGGATCAAGTAGAGGAATAATGAGTGTTTTCGAGACTACGCCTTCCGTTGGAGAAAAGAAGCTGCCAAAGTACAACCTCCCATGTCCGAGGAAGAAATGGTGTCTGTGTTCTCTCGTGCTCAGGAGGGAGAATATTATACCAGGTTGGTATTCGCGGTCCAGCAACTTTCGCAGATTTAGTAAAGATTGGGGAATCATTAGAGAAAGGCATCCGAACAGGAAAAATTTCTAAAACCCCAACATCATCTGAATCTTCTGCATTCTTAAAGAAGAAAAGAGAGGATATGACTGCGGTCTCTACTGATTTCATTGATAAATTGAAGAGGAAATTCAAGCCTAGGAACATTCTTTCCTTACCACCGTCACCAAATTTTCAGCCTGCATTCTATGCCCATTCTCAATATCAAGCTCCAATTTCAAATATTTTACCCCAGTGTCAAATTCTGCAGCCAAATTATCAATCTTATCTTCAAGCTATTCTTCTAAACAATCAAATAAATGTCCAAGAGCCTCTAAACTATCATCAAGTACCTCCACCTGCTAATCAAAATCAGTATAACTACCCACGTGTAAGCCTCGAGAAGAAGCCTTCTAGAAAATTTACTCCATTGGCTGAAAGTCGTACCCATCTCTTCGGAAGATTGATGAAGGCCGGTTATTTACAACCTATTCCACCAAAGACTACCAATCTCAATTCTCGATTCTTTCATGCCGATCAAGTTTGTGCTTATCATTCAGGAGCTCCCGAGCATAATACTGAAGATTGCATCAATCTGAAACACAAGATCCAGGACTTGATTAACCAGAAGATCATCACTCTTCAGGCCCCGGCACCAAATATTGATACTAACCCATTGCCTAATCACGAAGGATCCGTGGTTAGCATGATCGAAATAGCAGGCAAATCGGTATCTAGCGAGACAATTGCTAATGTGGATTCACGAAACTCCAAAAAGACAGAAGGAGTGGAAATGATAGAGAAAGTTGTGGCTGCGTTGAGTAAGAATTCAGAAGGAATTATTGAGCCTATTATGGTCCCCGAAAGAGCATTTAAGCGTGGAGTAGGATACCAATCAAGAAAGGAAGATGAGATCGAAGATAATTTAAAGGAGAGTCTGTTTAGGCCCTTGCCGCTCTTGTACCAGTCATTTCCCGTACATGAGATGTCAAACGATGATGGTCTTGGGGATAGGATAGGAGATCTATTCGAAGGATACCATGCTTTACCAGATGATTTTCCAAAGTCCTGTGGGGTGAAGAAGATTGCATCAGAGGAAGCCTTGCAAAACTGGACCTCCACTCTACTCATAACCCGTCACCCATCGTGGTAGATGAAAAGGGCAATTACTAATAGTTTTTAAAATTGGTGATGATCTGGAGAAGGCCCCGTGATCCACCCTTTTATGTCTCAAATTTTCATTTCATGTTTTACAACTTTCAAAAAGGCATGGGCCCACATTTGTGTGGGTCATGAGCCATAATTTTTATTTATTTTCCAAAAGTCCTCTCTTTATTTAAGAAGTTATTTTTTTTAAATATGATTATCTAGCATGGTTTATTTTGGTAGCAATAATTTAAAAACCTACCAATATCATGTCATGTCAAGGGTTAGACGAACAAAGCGAAGGAAATAATGATGAACAGAAAAGGTGATGAGGAGCAGTTAGTAGTAGATACATTGGAATGTGAAAATCAAAAGAAGCCCAACATGGAGGAGCCCTAATCCTACCTGAGATGGATGGTCAAGAGTGGACCAATCCAATCAATTCTGATGCAGTAAAGAGATATTGTGCTTGAAAGATGTTATGGTTTTTGTTTCTTGGTTTATTTGTAATCGCCTTTATAATAGTATCAATTTCATGATGTGTAATTGCCTAGAACCCCTTCCCTTTATGTATGAACTATGTTTGACTTGAATTCTCAAGAATGAGATACGTAGGCGGCCTATGTCGGCTTAGGTCAACCCCTTAGGAAAATTTATCCTTTCCTTTTATGTATGAACTACGCGATGACCTGAATTCACAAGAATGAGATACGTAGGCAGCCTATGTCGGCTTCGGTCAACCTATTAGATTTTTCTATATTTCCTTAGTGTAGTCTTGAACTACGTTTAACCTGATTCCTGCTTCAACGGGATACGTAGGCACCTCAACGGCTCGGTCATATAACCCCAGGAAATAGAAACTGGTGCAGAATTTTTGAGAAGGAATCTCAAAAATTCATAAAAGGAAGATCATCATCAAACAAAGAGAACGAAGACCAATAAAGACTTCAGATCCTTTCGAGTTGGCATTATATCAAACTTTAAACTGGGGCAGAAATTTTGAGGGAGGCCTCAAAATTTCCACCAAATACTGGAATATATTTCAAATTCCCCGGTACTAGAGGTCGAAGTCGAGATTTGAGAATCACCACCTGTGATAAAGTCTACGTAAACTAAATCTTCGGCTATGACGAAACCATTTGTAAAACCCTCCAATAATGATGATGAGTTCTGGAACTCCTCCATCGGATATAGTCAAACTAAGGGGAATACATATGTTGAGCTAGTACATGACATGACTGGCAGAAATTTTCTAAAGCTTTTACAGATACTTTCAAAACTATTTGCTAAAAATAAGACTACTTTTGAAAAAAATCTTTACAAATCTTTTACTTAGTGATTGCCTGGGCGTCTATAGGAGTAGGGACCCAAGGTGGAGATACCAATGTTACGGGGCACCTGAAAGATGGCGAGGAGCAAACCGAGTAGACAATAAAGTCAACACGGAGTAGTTTTATTCAAACTAATCATTTTCTGTGGATGCAGGGATCGATATACAAAATGGGCGTTTCTTTCGAAAAATCCCCAAGCAAGTTGGGAGCCATGCCAGAGCATATAATGCTTAAGAACGATATTTTTAGGTAGCCCAAAAATGGGTTTAATACCCATTTATCAAGGACCATTTGAATTATCCATCTCATTTCTTGAGATCATGGAGGACAAACAAAGGCATCTTCTTTTCTTTACGAACATTGTATTTAGAATTTTTCTAAAAAATGATCGTTAGAAAAAGCAAATTTGTGTCTACTAATAGTCTACTTCAAGTACAGGTACATGTAGAAAGCAAGACGCAGACAGACAAACTCAGGTGAAACTGTTTTCAAATTGCCAAGAGGGTCATTGCATATCATTGCCAAGAGAGACATTTCATATCATTGCCAAAATGGCTATTTCATATCATTGCCAAGAGGGCCATTGCATATCATTGCCAAGAGGGCCATTTCATATCATTGCCAAGAGGGACATTTATATCATTTGCCGAGAGGTTCATTTCATATCTGTTGACACGTAAGACATAAATGCTGGCGTCGAGGATATCATCTCATTTTATATCTGTTGACATGAAAGACATAAATGCTGGTGTCGAGGATATCATCTCATTTTATATCTATTGACAAGCAGACGATTTGAAAGGACGCCTTTAAGTCGGTGTCTAAAGACGGATGATATATGAGATTTCCTAGAATTTGACAATTTGAGGGTCATCTGTAAGTCATATTATTTGAAATAGGATAGTGTGAAAGATCACCTATGAGTTGATAGCCTGTAGGTCATCCGTAAGCCATAACAATATCCTAATCGGATAGTGTGCAAGATTGCCCCAAAATCGATAGTCTGGAGGTTATCCATAAGTTGCAACTAAATTCTTATTGTATAATATGCGAGATTATCAAATTGATACGTCCGAGGGTTCTCTATAAGCCATGTCATATCCAAGATCGATTATGTGTAGGATTACTCTGCTTTTTAGGCTACAACTCACGTGGAGATATGGTAAAAGACTACATACCTCTTTCATGAATTATGTTTAGCACTAACACTTTTTGCTTGAAGCATTGTCTAGAGTATCCGAGAGGATGAAAATCTCAAATGAAAACCACAGGTACGGACGACTTCAGATAGCACGCACACAATGTGGAACTCTTTCTTAGCAGAAAAATGGGACATAGTCTAGAGAGGGACGTCAAACTCTCTGGATGCGAGCTAAAGGATGATCATCACCACCATCTAACCACCCCCCGCTTAAAATTCATGTGGGTATTTCTGGGATATTCTATTTTCTGCTTCACCTTTGAGATATTTCTAAACTCATACCGAGGGTAACCTTCTCTTTCTTTCAAAGTCAGGTGACAACATACTCAGAGTTTGAAAATTATGTCTGGGTAAGTTCTTGTCTATGGGTGTGAAGGATCCCACATTCATGGTTAAGAGGTTACAAGCCCTTTTTCTGAAACTCGATCAACTTGTCGCTCATCTTGAGCCAAAGATCATCTGAAATAAAAGACTATCTTTTCTACCGATTGAGTCGAACTACAAGCAGTCTGATTCCCTAAAATCTTGGGGATATATAGGCTGGGATCTATGTAGAAAACTCGACTGCATTCCAACCTTCTCCTCTAAATCCCTTTATTCCCCAGCTTCTCGGTTTAACCAAAAACTCTAAAACTGTGATAGTTGGTGATTTTTTTTTAAAATCGTGCCTTAAATTAAGCTTTATGAACTACAAATGGCCTGAATTCTCATGTAACCTGAGATATGTAGGAAAACTGACCTGGGTTCGGCCATGACTCTATGAGACTCATGCAAAAGCCAACTTCTTTCAGTTTAGAATTTGTGGTCAGACAAAAATTAGGAACGTCAACCTCCCTTTGCCCAGGATTACTTGCATCCACCCTACCCAAAAGGAGGGGGCAGTTGTTGAAACCTAATTTGTGCCCTCCACGACTAAATTTAATCTTGAGTTTCTTTGATTTTTAATAAAATTAAAATATTTATTTCATCCGAATAAAAATTTATTAAATATATTTGTACGTAATTTTGTCATTTTAAGTAGTGATTATAATTAATCGTATTCAATTATACGAGATTTTATAATTTTGTTACTTAAATATTTATTTTATAAAATATCGGATTTTAATCAAGGCTTATAGATACAAATGATTAAAGTTTTGATTTAAATATTTTACTCTCAAAAAATAATTTATTCGGATAAATATGTGTTTAATTTTATAAAATCAAGAAGTCCGGGATTAAAGGAAGTATTAATTCGCATCGAATTTCAATTTAATTTACCCAATCTATTAGATTTGGCCATAATTGAAATCAAATTGGCCATAATTGTAATGCAGTTCGTCAATTGATTTGTAATTTGGTCAAAATTAAATAAATATGGCTAAATTTTAAATCCTAATTGGGGTTATATTTTTAAATAACCCCAAAATTCCCCAAAACTCTCATAACTGCTACCTAATTCCACAAAAAAATAATTTCAAATTGTACTACGTTGTACTATTTCCCCCTAACTTTTTCTTTTCCCAATTTTGAAATTCAAAAGTTGTACTACATTGTACAATTTTCCCCCACATTATCTTCCACCTCACCTTATCTTCAATTTTAAAATTCAAAAAACACCCTTAGTTGCTTTTTGTCCCACATTGGTGGAGGACAAGAAATAAATCCTCATCCTTTTCTATAAATGTTTTTCTCCCACATTGGTGGAAGAGAGGAAAAAAATCCCATTCTTCCCTATAAATACTACCACTACTTTGGTAGAAAAGGGGGAGAAGGAAGAAAAAAAAAGAGGCTAGAAAGGTGAAAAACTCCTTTTGAGAAAAATGGTTATTTTTATTTAGTAAAAATTCTTGTTTCATAGAGTTGGTCGGCTAATCAAAATTTTTGAGTCGTCGGCGACGTTTTTCGGTGGTGGTTGATTCCGACGAAGCTCGTAATCTCGTTTTGCTATCCCCCAAAAGGTAAACACACCTTTTTCTTTTTTTATTTTAGTTTTTATTTTCATGTTTTTTCTTTATCTTTTTTCTTCTTCGTAGTTCGTAGATATAATTTTGTTTGCTGGGATTGTATGTTGTAGATGGCCTTGAAGGCCCTAGGACGTTGTAGTATCCATATTCTAATTATTTTCATGTTCATGATATAAAAATGAGCTAGCAATAGTTGTATGTGTCTTTTTTGACTTTATTCTTTGATTATTTTGGATAAAGTTTCAATCTTTGCTTAAAAGATGTATTTATACTTTGTTTAAACTCATTGTAATTGGATATATTTGTTTTTAGCATGTAAAGTTATTTTCTTTATGTTGAAAAGAATAGTTAATGTTGAATGTTTCGCTTTTTCACCTTATTCTTTGATTATTTTGGATAAAGTTTAGATCTTTGCTTGAAAAACATAATCATGTCTTATTTAAACTCATTGTTGTTGAATATGTTTATTTTTAGCATGTAAGTTATTTTCTTTATGTTGAAAAGAATAGTTAATATTGATTGTTTTGCCTTTTGACCTTATTCTTTGATTATTTTGGATAAAGTTTAGATCTTTACTTGAAAAAACATACCCATGTCTTGTTTAAACTCATTATTGGTAGATATATTTGTTTTTAGCATGTAAAGTTATTTTCTTTATGTTGAAAAGAATGGTTAGTATTGATTGTTTTGCCTTTTGACTTATTCTTTGATTGTCATGTATAAAGTTTTGATCTTTGCTCAAAGGCAAACTCATGCCTTGTTTAAATATATTGTTGGCTGATATATTTGTTTTGGCATGTAAAGTTATTTTTTTTTATGTTGAAAAAATAGTTACTATTGTTTGTTTCGCCTTAATAAAAAGAGTAATTGATTAAATCAAGAATTTGTCATTTGCTTGTTAATTATTTTAAGAGATCTCCAAAATCTTCGTATGAGAGATGAAGTGATAGCTTTATTTTTCATCCAAGATGTTTATTTTTTTTCTTTTTTTTTTCCTCATGTTTTTAAATTTGTCAAAATGATGAGAAAGTTCGGATTTTTGTGGCTAAATAGAATTATTTAGATATTTTCGAGTCATGCATAGTATGATTATGAAATGATATTTCACTTTTGGAAATGCTAACTGTAAACACCTAATTTTTGGCCAAACTGAATGTTTTACGTCATTTAGTATCTTATTTTACAAGATTGCTTTTAAAGTTTGGAAAACTACAAAAAATAAAGTCATATTAAAATAAGTTTTTATTTATATTTATTATTTATTTATTAAAAAAAAAAAAAAAGATAAAGTCAAATCCTAAATCTACCCAAACCACCCACAATCCCCCACTCCTAATCAACCTCCCCCACTATTCTGCCCACACACTATCCTACACAACTACCATACACATGCATGACTACTATATATATACACTACACACGGAAAACAAAGAGAAAAAGAAAAAAGTGCACTACTACTACACATGCACCACTAACATACTACATATACACACACACGGAAACCAAAAACACTACTACTACTAGATAGCTTATATTATATTCTGCACACACACACTATACTATATATACCACTACACACTACTACTACTAGATTATATATTATATACTACAACTACATACTACATATTACACACACGCACACGGAAGAAGAAGAAGAAAACCAAGAAAAAAAAAAACATAAGAAGGAGAGTTTGAGTTTGAAGTTCCGGTTAAGTTTTCGGTGACGTCCATCGGGTTTCTCTTTTAATTAATTCATTATTCAGGTTTTTTTCTCATCCTACACTATTTACTTTATAAGTTTCGTTGAGAGTAAAAGTATGAATAAAGTTATTTTCAATGATTTCTTACGTTATCTAGCGTGTATATTTTGTTATTTTCATGTATTTCGTGCTCTACATTTTAAAAATATAATTCGTTTGTTGGTTCGAAATAATATTCATTAAAATAATTTTGAGTTTTGCGTAAGATAATTTTTAGAGTTGTTAACGTTAGAAGATATAGTGATACACTTAATTAGTGCGTGATTAGTGTAATTGTGTTTAAATGAGAACAAGAATATAGGATCCATGCATGCATGCATGTAAAAAAAAAAAAGAAAAAAAAAAAAAAAGAAAAAAAAAAAAAAAA